>NW_026293183.1:268449-387357 GCF_026419915.1 Harpia harpyja
GGCGGGGGGCTCGCACCCCCTGCTTGTGCCCTACGACACGTTGACGGCCAAGGAGAAGGCACGGGACTGTGAGAAGGTGCAGGAGCTCCTCAAGTTCCTGCAGCTCAATGGCTATGCCATCACCCGGTGGGTGGGGGGCTGGGTGGTCTGGGTAGGGGCAGGTGCAGGGAAGAGGAGGTTTGGGGGGGCTAGAGGGTGCTGGGGGGGGCTTTGGGGACATTGGAGGGGATTTGGGGGGGGCAGTGGGATGGGGGTCCACAGCCCCCGCTGAGCCCTGCTGGAGATGGGGGTCTGGGGGGGGCACACAGTGGGGTTTGGGGTGTGGGATGTGGGGGGTCTGGGGGTGCGCTGCTGCCCCCCCCCGGGTGTGGGGGGTCGGTAGGATGGGGAGGTGGGGGTGTGGGGCCCCCCTGACCCCCTGCCGCAGGGGGCTGAAGGACATGGAGCTGGACACCTCCTCCATCGAGAAGCGCTTTGCCTATGGCTTCCTGCAGCAGCTGCTCAAGTGGATGGACATCTCCCAGGAGTTCATCGCCCACCTGGGTACGGCCCCAGGACCCCCCAAATCCCTTGGGGACCCCCCCGAGCCTCCTGGGACCTTTCTGGTCCTCTCTTGAGACCCCCTTGGACCTCTTTAAGACCCTCTTGAACCCCTTGAGACCCCCCCCCAAGTGCCCCTGGAATCTCTGGACCCCCCTGCCCAGTGCTGCCCCAGACCTCTGAGGGTTCCCTGGGACCCCCCTGACTGCTTGTCCCCATGTCCCCCTGCTGTGTGCCCCCCTCCCTGACTGCCTGCCCCCCCCCCCAGAGGCAGTGGTGAGCGGTGGGTGGGTGGAGAAATCCCCCCATGAGCAGGAGCTCAAGTTCTTCGCCAAGGTCAGAGGGACCCCAAAGTGGGGGCAGGAGGAACCCAAAATGGGGAGGGGGGGGGCAGGGTGGCTTTTGGCACAGACACCCCATCAGCCTCCCACCCCAGGGAGATGGGCAATGGGGTGTTTGGGGTCTGTATGGGCTGTTTGGGGTCCCTTACAGCATGTTTGGTGTTCTATGGGGTGCATATGGTGTGGGGGTCCCCATAGGGTGTAGAGCTGTTCCTTAGAGGTCCCTATGGGGTATTTGGGGGTATGCAGGCATTGGGGTCCCTTATGGCATGCTTGGGGGGTGTGTTCCTTATGGGGGGAGGTCCCCCTGACCTCCCATCCCCCCCAGATCCTGCTGCCCCTCATCAACCAGTACTTCCACAACCACTACCTCTACTTCCTCTCCACCCTGGCCAAGGTGCTGGGCAGCAGCAGGCACGCTTCCAACAAGGAGAAGGAGATGATCACCAGGTGGGGGGCACCCCCAGACCCCCCGGCCATGGGGCACCCAGCCCCTTGGGCAATGGGGATGCCCCATCCCACCCCCCTGCTCTTGGGGGGCTCAGGGGGGGTACCCCTGTGCCCCATCCCCTGGCTGAGGGGACTTGGGGTCCACGCTGTCCCCTCGCTAGGGGTCTTGGGGACCCCCACTGACCCTCTGTCTCCCATCAGCCTCTTCTGCAAGCTGGCCGCACTCGTCCGCCACTGCATCTTGCTCTTTGGTAAGGGGACGTGGCTGGAGACCCCCCACAGTGGGGGGTGTGTGCAGGGGGCGGGGGGTGCCCCGGTGGCACCTGAGCCCCCCTGTCCCCAGGGACTGATGCACTGGCTGTGGTGAACTGCCTGCACATCCTTGCCCACTCCCTGGATGCCAGGTGGGACAGGGTCCCGGTGCCACCATGGTGCTGTCCTTGTATCCACTGTGTCCTGGTGCCACCCTCATGCCATCCTTGTCCCCATAGTCCCCCCGTCCCTGCAGTGCCCCCATGCCCATCCCTGTCCCCAATGCCACCCCAGTGCCACCCTCATCCCAACACTGCTGGGGCAGCGGCCATGTCCCCAACACTGCCCACGTGTGTCCCTGGGGCGGTGGCAGTGCTGGTGCTGAGTGTCCTGTTCCCCCCCCCCCAGATGGTGATGAAGTCAGGCCCTGAGATCGTCAAGGCAGGGCTGTGGTCCTTCTTCTCAATGTCCTCAGAGGTGCTCTTGAAGATGGTAGAGAACCTCAAGCTGGGGAAGGTGACACAGAGCCGCACACAGGTGAAGGGGGTGGCCCAAAACATAA
This sequence comes from Harpia harpyja, assembly GCF_026419915.1. NCBI lineage: Eukaryota > Metazoa > Chordata > Aves > Accipitriformes > Accipitridae > Harpia > Harpia harpyja. The sequence goes on from NW_026293183.1 coordinate 270,595, forward strand.
CTACACCACAGTGGCCCTCCTGCCCGTCCTCACCTCTCCCTCTTCGAGGCACATGGCGCAACGTAACTTTGTGGACGATGTCATCCGCAAGCCGCGGGGATACCATGGGGATGCGGGGACACGTTGGGGACAGGGGACTTGGTGGGGATGTGGGACATGGGGAGATGTTGGGGACAGGGGGGCTCAGCAGGGGACGTGGGACACAGGGACATGTTGGGGACCGGGGGGGGGGTCAGCAGGGATGTGGGACACTTTGGGGACAGGATGGTGTGGTGGAGATGGGAGACTCTGGGGACTGGGGGACACTTTGGGGACAAGGGGATGTAGTGGGGACGGGGGGGCAGGGCCAGCTGGGGGTGCTGGGGCAGTTTGGGGGCACAGGGACCCCCTGGGTGTCGGGGACACCACAGCCCTGACCATCCCCTGTCCCCGCAGTCGATGACGTCCAGGTCTCCTGCTACCGCATCCTATGCAGCATCTACTCACTGGGCACCACCAGGAACCCCTACGGGGGGGGGGGGGGGGGGGCCCGCATCCCCCCAAACCCTTCTGCCTGCAGAGCTGGGGGTGCTTGTTGGGTGCACCCATGGCCATGGGGTGCCCATGGGGTGCCACGGGATGGGGGTGAGCCCATACCCCTGTGCCCGCAGGCAGCGCCTGGCACTGGGGGAGTGCCTGGCCGCCGCCATGCCCATGGCCTTCCTGCCTTCCTGGAGCCGCAGCTCAACAAGTTCAACCCCTGCTCTGTCTACAGCACCAAGTTCCCCCACAAGCAGGCCAGTGAGTGGGGCAGGGCCCCCTGGTGTGTGTCCCCCCGTGTTCTAGGGGCTGTCCCATCACACCCCTCCGGGATGAGCCCTGGCTGCCCCCCCGCTTCGGGGCACCCCCCCGCCCCTCATGTGTCCCCAGCTTTGGGGCACCCCCAGTGCCCCCCACAATTGCTCCAGCTTTAGGATGCCCCATGGTCCCTCTTACCTCCACCTTTGGGGTACACTGATGCCCCCCCAATGGCCCCAGGTTTGGGGCACCCCCACATCTCTAATGTCCTTCTTGTTCCCACTTTGGGGTCCCCACATCTCTGTTGTCCCTCTCACTTGTCCCCACCAGCTCCCAGATATCCTGACACCCCCAAATCTCCCCAGCTTTGGGGTACCCTGATGCACCCCAACACTGGCATACCCCTTGTCCCCAAGTCTTCTCACTTGCCCCACCTTTGGGGCAGTGCCGTGTCCCCATTGCCCCCCCCCCCCATTCTCCCTGCTTTGGGGGTCCCCCATCCCCTGTTTGCCATCCATGTGTCCCCGCAGTCCTGGGGCTCCCAGCCGGGTGGAGGAGATGTGCCCCGACATCCCCAACCTGGAGCGGCTGATGCGGGACATCGGGGGGCTGGCGGAGTCGGGGGCCTGCTACACCGAGATGCCCCACGTCATCAAGGTGACCCTCCCCATGCTCTGCAACTACCTGCCCTGATGGTGGGAGCGCGGCCCCGACACCCTGCCCCAGGGACCCTGGGCCACCACTGTCACTGGCCAGCACCTCAATGCCCTCCTGGGCAACATCCTCCGCATTGTGATCAACAATTTGGGCATTGATGAGGCCTCCTGGATGAAGTGCCTGGCAGGTGGGCAAGGGGGGGTGGATGGGGACTGGTGGCCCTAAATGGTCCCAGGATGGGGCTGGTGGCCCTGGGCACGTCCCAAGGATGGCACTGGTGACCCTGGGTGTGTGCCAGGGAGGTGTTGGTGGCCCTGGGCAGGGTCTTGAGATGGTGCTGGTGGCCCTGGGTGGTCCCAAGGATGGCACTGGTAACCCTGGGTGATCCCACAGATGATGCTGGTGGTCATAGGTGGTCCCAGGGATGGCGCTGGTGGCCATCAGTGATCCCACAGATGATGCTGGTGTCCCAAGGATGGTGCTGGTAGGTCCCAGGATGGTGCTGGTGGCCATAGGTGGTCCCAGGGAGGTACTGGACACCCTGGGCAGGTACTAGGGATGATGCTGGTGGCTCTTGGTGGGTTCCAGGATGGTGCTGGTGGCCATGGGTGGTCCCAGGGAGGTGCGGGTGTCCCCAGGTGCATCCCCCGGCTGCAGCCCCTGTCCCTGCAGTGTTCGCCCAGCCCATCGTCAGCAAGGCGAAGCCAGAGCTGCTGTGCTCCCACTTCATCCCCACCATGGAGAAGCTGAAGAAGCGAGCGGGCAAGGTGGTGGCCGAGGAGGAGCAGCTCCGTATGGAGGCCAAGACAGAGGGGGAGGATGCCGAGCTGCTCATCCGGGATGAGTTCTCTGCCCTCTGCCGTGACCTCTATGTGCTTTACCCTCTGCTTATCCGCTACACGGACAACAGCCGGTGAGGGGGGACAGGGGATGTGGCTGTGGGGACGTAAGGGTGCTGAGGCGCATCCCTTGGGAACCATGGTCAACCCGTGGTGGGGCAAAATTAGGGGCCATGGACATCCCCGATGGTGGCCATGGGGACCCACTGATGGTGGTCATGGGACCGACAGGGCCAAGTGGCTGACAAAGCCCAATGAGGATGCAGAGGAGTTGTTCCGCATGGTTGGGGAGGTCTTCATCTACTGGCCGGCAAGGCCGAGGACTCTGACAGCCCCAAGAAGATTGTCCAGAGGGTGCAGGAGGTGTCGGCTGTGCTCTACCACCTCAAGCAGGTTGGGGTCTTGGGGGGCTCTGGGGGGTGCCAGGGTACTTTAGGGGTCCCTGGGGGTCTCAAGAGTCTTGGGGGGGGGGGGCATGGTGTGCTCCAGGGGTGCCCTGGGGGTTATCAGGGATGCTCGGGGGGGGGGGGGAGAGGAAGGGGGTCCTTGTGATGCTTGTGGAGGTGTGGAGGTCCCTGCGATGCTCCAGGGGGTGCCCAGATCATGCCCCCCCCAGACAGAGCACCCCTACAAGTCCAAGAAGGTGGTGTGGCACAAGCTGCTCTCCAAGCAGCGCGGCCAGGCCGTGGTCACCTGCTTCCACATGACGCCCCTCTACAACCTGCCCAGGTGGGGACTGGGGGGGAGAGCTCTGAACCCCCTGAGACCCCCTGGGGGTGACCAGGACCACTGGGGAGCCTCTGGGGGCAACTGGGAGCCCCTTAAGAGAAACTGGGAAGATCCCTGTGGAGGCAATTGGGAACCCCTGAGGGCAACCCAGAACTATTCTGGGGGCAACTGGGAACCCCTCGAGAGCCCCTGGGAACAACTGGGTGCCTCTTGGGTGGAGCCCCCGGGACCCCCCCATCACTGTCACCCCCCCGTCCCCCCCAGGTACCGGGCCTGTAACATGTTCCTGGAGGCGTACAAGCTCTCCTGGCTGGTGCCCGAGGAGCATTCCTTTGAGGACTGCATGATTGATGATCTCTCGGTGAGCCGGGGGGGGTCTGCCCGGGCTGGGGTCACTGGCTGGGGACCCCCCCCCAGCTGAGCCCTGCGGTGGTGGCCGAGGGAGGAGGAGGAAGGGGAGTGGGATAAGAAGCCAGACCCCCTGCACCAGCTCATCCTGCACTTCAGCCGGATGGCACTGGCTGAGAAAAGGGGGGGGAGCACCCGGATGCCTGGGTCCCCTCAGGTTGGGGGATGCCTGGGTCCCCCCCTTGGGGGGGTCCCGGTGCACCCCTTTGAGCCATGTCCCCCTCCATCCCGCAGTAAGTTGGAGAAGGATCACTTGTACATGGTGTACGCTGGCATCATGGCCAAGGTGGGTCCTGCCCCCCCCATTTCCCCCCCCCGTGCCACCCCCAAACCACCCAGCCCCGGGGTCCCAACGTGGGGGGGGAGGGCTGCAGGGGTTGGGGGGGATCCCCAGGGATTGGGGGGGACCCCCAGGATGGTGTTTGGGGGGGGGGCTTAACTGGGGACCCCCCCAGATTGTTCTGCCCCCCCCCCCCCCAGCTGCCACATCGAGGAAGGGGAAGAGGAGGAGAAGGAGGAAGAAGAAGCTGAGGACTCATTCGAGGTGGGTGTGGGAGCACCCTGAGCCCCCCCGACCCCCCTCTCCCAGGAAAAGGAGATGGAGAAGCAGAAGCTGCTGTACTGGCAAGCCTGGCTGCACGCGTGGGGGGGTGGCTGAGATGGTGCTGCAGATGATGATCAGTGCCTGTAAGGGTGTGTCACGACCCAGACTGGACAGACCAGGGAGTCGTGTTTAATTCAAAATTCCCTCGGGCTAAATTAAGGTGAAACGACACCAAACGATCAGTTAAAGATTTTATTCATGATAGAAGCAAACCGAACTGGGGAGGCGTGGTAGTAGGTGGCAGGGTTTCTCACAACAGGAATTGGCATAACTACTTCTGTAAACCGTGTAACCCAGGGTAACCATATACATCAATTCAGGGAATAAGGAGATCCCTCCCATCGAGTCACGAGGTTCAGAGCAGACCCCCTTGCTTTCTAGACTCCTCCTCAGAGAAGGGCCCAGGGGCGGCTGGATCTACTCTTAGTCTCAGACTTGGTCAATGGTTTATATCTTGAAACGGATGAGGTGTAGGGATTGTGGAAAAGGAAAGGGAGAAGAAGACAGAGAGAAAGGAAGAGAGAAAGATTTCACCGGTCCTGGGTCCAGCATTGGTTCAGTCAGCCGAGGGGTCCAGTCCCGGTGGGCTTGCGCACCCGGGGCTTCAGTTTGTGTCCTTTTATCATCCTTGCCCCTCCTTCGGGCGGGCACCCGAACTCGTCAGGCTAATGAGCAGTTTGTGAGCCTTTGGGCTTGGGGGGTCGTTTGTGGAGTAACTTCTCCTTCCCTGCAGACACTGCCGTTGTTTGATCTTTGTATCAGAACGGCTTATCAGAACAGGGAGCTGCGCACCCTCCAGCACCTCCTCCCCCTCCTGTTGCTGATGTCTGAGCTGATGGGCTTTTCACCTTGGTTCCTTGCTGTGCAGGGTTTGTCTTTAAGCAGAACTTGCCCCACCACAATGTTTGAGGCATTAACTCTTTCAGTCTCTCACACCACCCCGCGGCTCAAACATTGTCTATATTATCTTTGTGGATTCTCCACAGTCTTCTCCCAGGCTGGTGATTTAGATATAAAGAAAGGAGAAAGCAAGAAAAGGAGAGAGAGAGAGAGAGAGAAAGAACATGTATAAAACTTCAAACAGTACAAACTTTGAGCAGTATAACAACTGTAAAGCCAACCATTAAGAACAAAAAATCCACATAACAACATGAGTCCAATGTTAACAAGTAATTTTCCCCACCCCACGAGTCCCAAGGATGTTAGGAGAGAGGTCAGCAACGATCCTCTAAGTCAGTCTCTAGGTTGCATCGCTTGGAAAAGTTCTCCAGTCTTGTCTGTAACTTCTCTCATCTTCTTTCGTGCTTCTTCTAAGGAGGTTGTTGCATTGTGTATGGTGAGACAGCATTCTCCGTCAGTGAAATTTAAATGATATCGAAAAGCCGGTCGAAGAAACTCTCTAAGACTCGTTTTGGAGTTTTAGAAAGCAGACATTCTTTATTGCAGCACTGGATGCACGGGGGATAGTTCCACCTAGCGTGCATACCACAGCTTTAGCACAAACAAGTTATATAGAATAACTAATTGCATATTAATCGGATTATTATACATATACATAAAAACGATTATAACTGATTATCATAGTACTGCCTACATCCGATCATGCGCAACGAAGGATCCATTTGAGTCGAAGGGCTGCTTTTGCGACCACCGACCCATTTGAAGCTCTTGCTGGCTGTCCTTGAAGTCTTTATTCTTGTCCTTGTTCTTTGATCTTGAAGCTTAATGCAGTTTCAATCGCATGCGGTCAGTTTCAGCATTGTTCTCATCTAGCCTACAGGAACATCTAGTCATAAGAGCAAAGAACTGCCAAACTTATGAGTAACTACCTCAACTAGTTAATTGCTTGGCTATACTTTTGTCTATTGTTTCAATCATAGTGTTAGTATAAGATTTCTAATAATTATTTACCAAATCTCACTTTTACAGTCACCTAGCAGCAAACCAGTTTCCACAGCTGGTACAAAATATTAAAACCATCAAAATATTTAGACATACCATACAGAATGTATGGAAATATGCTATCATCACCTCTGGGAGAGGGATCGGGATTATCATTTTGCTATACTGGGCAATGTTGACTTATGAAATGATTACATCACTGGTCATGAGGTTAAGCTGGTATCTGTATGCAGCAGTGATATCATTTCCATACTTCGGGCACCTTCTATCGGATTTTATTGGTAATTGCACCCAATCCATGGGGGAGTCGGGGGGGATACTTCCCCCCATCCGTTCACCTCCCTTCTCTCCTTCCGGATAATTACAACAGCTTTTGAGAATTTTGAATATCCTTGGGATGCGCAAGCCAGTGTGCTGTTAGTGCTATGCCTCCTGAATATGTTTCAGGTCTTGTTTAGGGCTACAAAAAGGCTCTTTAAGAGTACCACCCAGAGATCTGCCCCAAAGCTGGATATTCATGGGTGGCACGGCATGTGGGAGGATATGGGCACGTATCTAGAGAACTTCTCACCTCCAGTGGCTTGGAAGTTCACTCCCGAACAACTACAGAACCCTCATGAAGTGGTAGAATATTTGAGAGGAAAATGCTGTGGCTATTCCAGAGACGCACAACTCGCTGCACTGTGCTGGGCCCTGGCCAGTATCTACCAAACACTGCTTGATATTAGGCAGCACCCTCAGGGGGAAAAGGGGGAAAAGATGGAAAACAGGATAACAGGCACCGTGGCAACCCAAACCCCGACAACAGGCAGTGTGGCTACCCCAACCCCGGTGACAGGTACTGCAGCTAAACCAGAGAACCAACCTGTGCCAGTATCAGTCGCCCCTGTACAGAAAAAGAAACACACAAAGAAATCAGTTCGCTTAGTGAGAGATGAAGATGAACCAGGGTCATCGCGAGAACAGGAGGAAGAGGCAGAACCTGAAATAATTAACCGATCTCTATCCCTGAGTGAGTTGCGTGACATGCGAAAAGATTTTAGCTGCCACCCAGGTGAGCACATTGTTACCTGGCTGCTCCGATGCTGGGATAATGGGGCCAGTAGTTTGGAATTAGAGGGTAAGGAAGCCAAGCAGTTGGGATCTCTGTCTAGGGAAGGGGGCATCGACAAGGCGATTGGGAGAAAAACACAAGTCCTCAGCCTCTGGAGGCGACTTCTGTCAGGTGTAAAGGTGTGATGGGTTAACCCTGGCTGGATGCCAGGTGCCCACCAGAGCTGTTCTATCACTCCCCCTCCTTCTCAACTGGACAGGGGAGAGAAAATATAACAAAGAGCTTGTGGGTCGAGATAAGGATAGGAGAGATCACTCACCAATTACCGTCACGGGCAAAACAGACTCAGTTTGGGGAAAAATTAACTTGATTTATTACAAATCAACCGGAGTAGGGTAATGAGAAATAAAACCAAATCTCAGAACACCTTCCCTCCACCCCTCCCTTCTTCCCGGGCACAACTTCACTCCCGGATTCTCTACCACCCCCCCCCAGCGGCACAGGGGGACGGGGATGGGGTTTACGGTCAGTTCATCACACGTTATTTTCTGCCGCTTCATCCTCCTCAGGGGGAGGACTCATCACACTCTTCCCCTGCTCCAGCGTGGGGTCCCACCCACGGGAGACAGTCCTCCACGAACTTCTCCAACGTGGGTCCTTCCCACGGGCTGCAGTTCTTCACGAACTGCTCCAGCATGGGTCCTTTCCACGGTGTGCAGTCCTTCAGGCACAGACTGCTCCAGCGTGAGCCCCCCACGGGGTCACAAGTCCTGCCAGAAAACCTGCTCTGTGGGCTCCTCTCTCCACAGATCCGCAGGTCCTGCCAGGAGCCTGCTCCAGCGCGGGGTTCCCACGGGGTCACAGCCTCCTTCGGGAACCCACCTGCTCCGGCGTGGGGTCCTGCACGGGCTGCAGGTGGATATCTGCTCCACTGTGGACCTCCATGGACTGCAGGGGGACAGCCTGCCTCACCATGGTCTTCCCCACGGGCTGCAGGGGAATCTCTGCTCCGGCGCCTGGAGCATCTCCTCCCCCTCCTTCTTCACTGACCTTGGTGTCCGCAGGGTTGTTTCTCTTACATGTTCTCACTCCTCTCTCCGGCTGCCGAATACCGCCGTCCCAACTTTTTTTCCTTCTTAAAAATGTTATCACAGAGGCGTTACCACTATCGCTGATTGGCTCGGCCTTGGCCAGCGGCGGGTCCGTCTTAGAGCCGGCTGGTATGGGCTCTGTCGAACACAGGGGAAGCTTCCAGCAGCTTCTTACAGAAGCCACCCCTGTAACCCCCCCCGCTACCAAAACCTTGCCACACAAAACCAATACAAAAGGAAAGATACCCCTTCAAGGATGAAGTTACATGTCACCAAGGCAAGTGGACCGCCATGGAGAGAGGTATCCAGTACCTGAGGGAATTAGCTGTGCTGGAGGTGATTTATAATGATCCAGAAAATGCGCAGTCACCCACAGATCCAGATGAAGTCCAATGCACACAACTGATGTGGCGGAAGTTTGTACGAAGTGCACCACCAACCTATGCCAACTTATTGGCAGTAATGTCCTGGAAAGAAGGCAATGGACAAACGGTGGATGAATTGGCTGTCCAACTCCGGCAATACGAAGGAAGTCTCTCTTCCTCCCTACGGGCCTGTGTCTCGGCTGTAGAGGAATTGTCCCGGGAGTTCCAGCAATTCAAAGTGGATATGTCCTCCTCCCCACCTGTACAGGCCCGCATAGCAGCTATTGGGAGTAAGCGTTCCTCTGCTCACGAGAGAGGAGAGAGAAAGTACACACGATGGGCTAATCTGTGGTTTTACCTGCATGACCATGGAGAGGACATGAGGAAGTGGGATGGAAAACCTACCTCAGTCCTGGATGCACAGGTACAGGAGTTGTGAGAAAAAGCAATCAGAAAAGAAGATTCTTCTTGGAAAACTGCTGCTCCAGTTTCCCGTGAGCAGTCCCCCAGACGGAATAGAAAGACTGATCTCATTTCTGATCCTCTTGAAGGGACTTCTGATTCACATTCGCGAAAAGTGAGTAATGGATACTCTAACCAGGATTAGAGGGGCCCTGCCTCCAGCCAGGTGGAGTAAAGGGACAACCGAGTCTACTGGACAGTGTGGAATCGATGGCCTGGCACATCAGACCCACAGGAATATAAGGCTCTGGTAGACACTGGTGCACAATGCACCCTAATACCATCAAGTTATAAAGGGGCAGAACCCATCTGTATCTCTGGTGTGACAGGGGGATCCCAAGAGCTAACCGTATTGGAAGCTGAAATGAGTCTAACCGGGAATGAGTGGCATAAACACCCCATTGCAACTGGCCCAGAGGCCCCATGCATCCTTGGCATAGACTATCTCAGGAGGGGGTATTTCAAGGACCCAAAAGGGTACCGTTGGGCCTTTGGTATAGCTGCATTGGAGACGGAGGAGACTGAACAGCTGTCTACCCTGCCTGGTCTCTCTCAAGACCCTTTGGTTGTGGGGTTGCTGAGGGTTGAAGAACAACACGTGCCAATTGCTACCACAACAGTGCGCCGGCGGCAATATCGCACCAACCGAGACTCCCTGATCCCCATCCATAAGCTGATTTGCCAATTGGAGAGCCAAGGAGTGATCAGCAAAACTCGCTCACCCTTTAATAGTCCCATATGGCCCGTGCAGAAATCTAGTGGGGAATGGAGACTAACAGTAGACTATCGTGGGCTGAATGGAGTCATGCCACTGCTGAGCGCTGCTGTGCCAGATATGTTAGAACTTCAATACGAACTGGAATCAAAGGCAGCCAAGTGGTATGCCACAATTGACATTGCTAATGCATTTTTCTCCATTCCTTTGGCAGCGGAGTGCAGGCCACAGTTTGCTTTCACTTGGAGGGGCGTCCAGTACACCTGGAATCGACTGCCCCAGGGGTGGAAACACAGCCCCACCATTTGCCATGGACTAATCCAGACTGCACTGGAAAAAGGTGAAGCTCCAGAGCACCTGCAATACATTGATGACATCATCGTATGGGGCAACACAGCAGAAGAAGTCTTTGAGAAAGGGAAGAAAATAATCCAAATCCTTTTGAAGGCTGGTTTTGCCATAAAAGAAAGTAAGGTCAAGGGACCTGCACAGGAGATCCAGTTTTTAGGAATAAAATGGCAAGACAGGCGTCGTCAGATCCCTATGGATGTGATTAACAAAATAGCAGCTATGTCCCCACCGACTAATAAAAAGGAAACACAGGCCTTCTTAGGTGTTGTGGGTTTTTGGAGAATGCATATTCCAAATTACAGTCAAATGGTAAGCCCTCTCTACCAAGTTACCTGGAAGAAGAACAATTTTAAATAGGGGCCTCAACAACGACAAGCCTTTGAACAAATTAAACGGGAGATTGTTCACGCAGTAGCCCTTGGGCCAGTCTGGGCAGGACAAGATGTTAAAAATGTGCTCTATACTGCAGCTGGGGAGAATGGCCCTACCTGGAGCCTCTGGCAGAAAGCACCTGGGGAGACCCGAGGCCGACCCCTGGGGTTTTGGAGTCGAGGATATCGGGGATCCGAAGCTCGCTATACTCCAACTGAAAAAGAGATATTGGCAGCATATGAAGGAGTTCAAGCTGCCTCAGAAGTGGTTGGTACTGAAACACAGCTCCTCTTAGCACCCCGACTGCCAGTGCTGGGCTGGATGTTCAAAGGGAGGGTCTCCTCTACACATCACGCGACTGATGCCACGTGGAGTAAGTGGATTGCACTGATCACACAACGGGCTCGCATAGGAAACCCCAGTCGCCCAGGAATTTTAGAAGTGATCACGGACTGGCCAGAAGGCAAAGATTTTGGAATGTTGCCAGAGGAGGAGGTGACACGGGCTGAAGAGGCCCCGCTGTATAATAAACTGCCAGAAAATGAGAGGCAATATGCCCTGTTCACTGACGGATCCTGTCGCATTGTGGGAAAGCATCGGAGGTGGAAGGCTGCTGTATGGAGTCCTACATGACAAGTCACAGAAACTGCTGAAGGAGAAGGTGAATCAAGTCAATTTGCAGAAGTGAAAGCTGTCCAGCTAGCGTTAGACATTGCTGAAAGAGAGAAGTGGCCAGTGCTCTGTCTCTATACTGATTCATAGATGGTGGCAAATGCCCTGTGGGGGTGGCTACAGCAATGGAAGCAGAGCAACTGGCAGCGCAGAGGTAAACCCATCTGGGCAGCCGCACTGTGGCAAGATATTGCTGTTTGGATAGAGAAGCTAGTGGTAAAAGTATGTCACGTAGATGCTCATGTACCAAGAGTCGGGCCACTGAAGAACATCAAAATAACCAACAAGCAGATCAGGCTGCCAAGATTGAAGTGGCTCAGGTGGACCTGGACTGGCAACATAGGGGTGAGCTATTTATGTCTTGGTGGGCCCATGACACCTCAGGCCATCAGGGAAGAGATGCAACATATAGATGGGCTCGTGATCGAGGGGTGGACTTGACCATGGACACTATCGCACAGGTTATCCATGAATGTGAAACATGTGCTGCAATTAAGCAAGCCAAGCGGCTAAAACCCCTGTGGTATGGAGGGCAATGGCTGAAATATAAACATGGAGAGGCCTGGCAGATTGACTATATCACACTCCCACGAACCCGCCAAGGCAAGTGCCATGTGCTTACAATGGTGGAAACAACCACTGGATGGCTGGAAACATATCCTGTGTCCCACACCACTGCCCAGAACACTATCCTGGGCCTTGAAGAGCAAGTTTTATGGTGACACGGCACCCCAGAAAGAATTGAGTTGGACAATGGGACTCACTTCCAAAACAACCTCATAGACACCTGGGCCAAAGAACATGGCATTGAGTGGGTGTATCACATCCCCTATCACGCACCGGCCTCCGGAAAAATCGAACGATACAATGGACTGCTGAAAACTACATTGAGAGCAATGGGGGGGGGTGGAACTGTCAAACATTGGGATACACATTTAACAAAAGCCACCTGCTTAGTTAATACTAGAGGATCTGCCAATCGGGCTGGCCCCGCCCAACCAAGACTTCCACATACTCTAGAAGGAGATAGAGTCCCTGTAGTGTGCATGAAGAGTATGTTAGGGAAGACAGTCTGGGTTAGTCCCCCCTCAAGCAGAGACAAACCCATCCAAGGGGTTGTTTTTGCTCAGGGACCTGGGCACACTTGGTGGGTGATGCAGAAGGATGGGGAAGTTTGATGTGTACCTCAGGGAGATTTGATTTTGGGAGAGAATAGCCAGTGAATTAGGCTGTATGATATTTAACTGCTAAATAACCTGCCAATGTATGTCATTGTATCTATAGTGTCTATCTGCCATATCAAGGATATTACAGTAAGAATTACCCAAAATGACTGAAGGATGGACTTTGAAACCAGGCCAAGTACAACAGTGATAGAACTTGAACTGGCGCCCAGCAATTTCCTCAAGATCAACATCTTCGACCTGCAGACCAAGGGCGTGGGCTGCACCAAATGTACCAGCCACAAGTTCCAGAGGCAGCATACAACAACCTAACACCTCACACCATCTCTCCTATCCTGAAGGACTGTTACAACAGATGGAGCCCCAAAGTCATGGACTAGATAAAATTGATGGACACATTGGAGGGATAGCCCATTGACTAAGGGAGTACTATTTGTGTGTGTGTGTGGGGGTGTCCATATACATATATGTATATAAGACAAGGAAAGTGGTGGTGATTAATTGAAAAATGTAGGATCTGGGCATGATGTAGATGGTATAGAATAAGGGGTAGATAATGTCCTGGGTTCAGCTGGGATAGAGTTAATTTTTACAGGAACCTGGGAGGTCGGGGGGGGGGGGGGATGGGCACAGCCGGGACAGCCGACCTGAACTAGCCAAGGAGCTATTCCATACCATGTGACATCATGCTCAGTATATAAATGGGGAGCGGGCTGGGGGGAGCTCTCGGCTTTCGGTGGGGGAAGTGGCGGAGCGTCGGGTTCTGGGTGGTGAGCAGTTGCACTGTGCATCACTCTTTTTTTGTATATTCTTTCATTAGTACCGTTGTTGTTGTTGTAACTTCTCTTTTTGTGTTGTCCCAGTAAACTGCCCTTGTCTCAACCCTCGAGGTTCCGTTTTTTTTTCTTTTCTCTCCTCCGTCTCCTCCCTATCCCACCGGAGGGGGGCGGGAGGAGGTGAGCGAGCGGCTGCGTGGTCCTTTGTTACCGGCTGGGCTGAAACCACGACCCCCCCCCCCATGTTGTCCTTTCCCCAGGACTCCAGCCAGATCAGGCTGCTGAAGGAGCTGCTGGACCTGCAGAAGGACATGGTGGTGATGCTGCTGTTCCTGCTGGAAGGTGGGGTCCCCTTGTCATCCCCCCCCGGGGTGTCCAGTGTTATAAGTTTGGACAAAGGTCCAGGAGCCGACTGTGGTGAATAATTAGAAGTAATTTATTAAGCAAGCGGTAAATAGGCAAAACAGCGCTGGGCGGCCGGGGAGCCACTGCTCTACCAACGGCTCGCAACCCCCCTTCCCGTAGCCACAGTTCTTATAGTCCTCTATTTCCGGTATATGTGTCATTTTCGGTATACGTATCTTCCTTAGTGTACTCCGCGTCTGCGCCGATTTGTTGTTAGGGGGGTCTTTTTCTGTCTCCTGGTGATTGTTGGGATGAAGGTCCCCAAGTCTTCCTCCTGTGACTGTCCTGTGTCACTCACTTGACACATGCGTGTTTTATTACCTTTTGTATAAACACAAGGCTTGCACAAACATTGTTTACATTACTAGTTATCTGTAGCTAATGCAAGACCTTCTCCTTCCTGTTTTAAGGCCGACATCTGGTTTTTCTACTAACATAAGCAAGATTTGATTAACAAACGCTTATCTATTATCACATCCAGGACCCCTCTGCTGCCATGGGTGTCCCAATGTCACCCAGGATCCCCCTGCCATCCGGGGTGTCCTCATTGTCCCATGCCACCTGGGGTTAGGACATCCCATCCACCATCCAGGATCTCCTAATACCACCCAGGGTCCCCGTATCACCAGGGGGGGACCCCCAAGATGAGGCCTCCTCACCATCCAGGCTGTCCTCATGCCATCAGGCGTGTCCCCTGTCCCCCAGGGCATCCCCTCACTCTCCAGGGTGTTCCCCACCATCCATGGTGGCCCATGCCACTTGAGGTATCCTTGGCCACCTGGGGTATCCCCTGGCCACAAGATCTGTCCCCATGCTCTCCAGGGTGCCCCCAGGTACCGGGGCTGTCCCTACAGCACCCCCAGACCTGACGGGACACGCCCCCCCCCACCCCCCCACCCCCCCCCACCTCCACAGGCAACGTGGTGAACAGGACCATCACCTGGCAGATGGTGGACATGCTGGTGGAGTCCTCCAGCAACGTCACCATGATCCTCAAGTTCTTCGACACGTTCCTGAAACTGTTGGACATCGTGGCCTCAGACGCCTTCCTTGACTACGTCTTGGACCCGCGAGGTCTCATCTCCAAGAAGGACTTCCAGAAGGCGATGGACAGCCAGAAGCAATACGAACCCCCCGAGATCCAGTTCCTCCTCTCCTGCTCCGAGGCGGACGAGAACGAGATGATTGATGTAGAAGCCTTTGCTGGTCACTTTCAAGAACCTGCTCGCAACATCGGTTTCAACATGGCCGTGCTCCTCACCAACCTCTCGGAGCACATTCCCCATGACCAACGTCTCCGGACCTTCTTGGAGCAAGCGGCCAGCATCTTGGAGTATTTCCGTCCTTTTTTGGGATGGATCGAGATCATGGGAGCCGCTCGACAGATCAAACGCCTCTACTTCAAGCTCAGCGCCGCCAACAAGGCACAGTGGGAGATGCCCCAAGTGAAGGAATCCAGTTCATCTTTGATGTGGTCAACGAGGGGGGGAAGCTGAGAAGATGGAGCTCTTCGTCAGCTTCTGCAAGGACACCATCTTTGAAATGCAGATTGCCTCTCGCCTCTCTGAGGAGGAACCCCCCCGGGAAGAAGGAGAGGATGAGGAGTAGGAGGAAGAGGAGCCCTCTGATCCCACTGCTCCCCCGCCCCCCTCTGAACCCACCTTGGCTTTTGGGGAGCTGTTGGCAGGGGCCGGGGGGTTGCGATGTTTGTTGGGGTCCCCCCAAACCTGGCAGCGACGGTTGTGATGCTGGCTGGGTCAGGAGTTGGTGTGGGCGGCTGTCGTGGTTTAACCCCAGCCAGCAACTAAACACCACGCAGCCGCTCACTCACTCCCCCCCCACCCAGTTGGATGGGGGAGAAAATCGGGAAAAGAAGCAAAACCCGTGGGTTGAGATAAGAACGGTTTAATAGAACAGAAAAGAAGAAACTAATAATGATAATGATAACACTAATAAAATGACAACAGCAATAATGAAAGGATTGGAATGTACAAATGATACGCAGTGCAATTGCTCACCACTCGCCGACCGACACCCAGCCAGTCCCCCAAGCGGTGAATCCCTGCCCCCCCACTTCCCCGTTTCTGTACTGGATGGGACGTCCCATGGTATGGAATACCCCGTTGGCCAGTTTGGGTCAGGTGCCCTGGCTGTGTCCTGTGCCAACTTCTTGTGCCCCTCCAGCTTTCTCACTGGCTGGGCATGAGAAGCTGAAAACTCCTTGACTTTAGACTAAACACTACTGAGCAACAGCTGAAAACATCAGTGTTATCAACATTCTTCTCATACTGAACTCAAAACATAGCACTGTACCAGCTACTAGGAAGACAGTTAACTCTATCCCAGCTGAAACCAGGACAGGCACCTGGCCTGGACCTCCCTTTTCGGAGGGGGCTAGTGGAAGGGGCGCAGTGACTAGCCCTGGCCGAGCTGCTGGCCAGCATGCCCGACCCCACTCAGGATGCTGTGGGGGGCGGCGAGACCAGGGAGGCTACGGGGGAGAAGAGGGGGGTCCCCAAGACCCCGTCCCCCTGCCTGCCCCCCACCTGCCGCAGCCCCCCCCCGAGGAGGAGGAGGCAGTGGTGTCGGTGCCAGTGTTGACTTTCAGGATGTGCAAGTAGCCCGGGCACTATTGGCTGGCAGCCCCCGACGCCCCCGGGGGGCTGGGGGACATCAGGGAGTCCCCTGCTGCCGAGCCCCCCACCCCCAAGGGCACTCCCATCCTCCGGAGGAAGACTGGGGTAGGCAGCCACTGGGGGCTCGGCGGGGGGGGTGGGGATGCTCGGAGTCCCCGGGCGGGGGGGGGGGGGGCAGGATGCTGGGGGTCTCTATGGGGGGGGGGAACACGGCCCCAGGTGTCCCCTATGGGGGGAGCAGGACACTGGGGGGGGGTCCCTAGGAGGGGCAGGACCCTGGGCTCCCTCCCAGCAGTGGGGAGCAGAGCAGGGGGTCACCAAAACCCTGGTTTCTGTCCCCTATGGGCATGACCAGCCTGAGCAGGGCTTTGGGGGGCGGTCAGTCCGTGCCCCCAACCCCCCCCCAGGCCTGATCCTGGCTCCCACCACAGGAGGACGGAGAGGAGTTGGTGGAGGAGGAGCCACAGAAGGAAGAGGAGCCAGCAGGTGAGGCGGAAAAAGCTGAGTAAGTGGGGGGCCAGAGCCTCCCTGGGGGGTGCATGGCCCCACTAGGGGGCTGTATGGCCCTGTTGGGGCAGTAGGGTGGGTCCATGGCCTTGTTGGATGTTGCATGGCCCTGTTGGAGCTATGGAGTGGGTTTGTGGCCCTGTTGGGTATTGCCTGGCCCCCCTTGGGTGCTGCATGGTCCCATTGGGGCAGTAGGGTTGGGTCCATAGTCTCACTGGGAGCTATGGGGTGGGTGCATGGCCCCACTGGGGCGGTGGGGTGGGTATATGGCCCCCTTGGGGGGACTGTGGGAAGGGTGGAGGGTCCTGCTGGAGGCCCCCACCCAGGCAGCACCCTCACCCCAGCATGGAGAATGGGGAGAAGGCCGGGGCAGAGGGGGAGCCTGAGCCTGGTGCCCCCGAGGAGGAAATTGGTCGCCCGGGAGTGGAAGGAGCTGCCGGCCAAGGGAGCCTTCGAGTTCTGGGCTGAGCTGGAGGTCCAGAGGGTCAAATTCCTGGTACAGGGGGGCCAAAGGGGGGGCCAGGACCACCCCCATCCCTGTGTGTGAGCCAGGCACTGGGACCCCCATCCCTGGGGGGGTGGGGCAGCCTGGGGTGGAGGCAATGGGGCCCCCATCAATGGGGCCGGACCCTGGGTGGGTGCTCAGGGGGGGTCCTGGGGCTGGGCTCCCCCAGCCCTGAGCACGTCCCTGTCCTCCCCCGGGTGCAGAACTACCTGTCCAGGAACTTCTACAACCTGTGGTTCCTGGCACTCTTCCTTGCCTTTGCCATCAACTTCATCCTCCTCTTCTACAAGGTCTGGGTCCTGTAGGAGTCGGTCAGAAAATCAGCATTGTCTCAATGCTGTCATCAGGAACATGAACAGTACATTTCCTGACAACGGCCTGTTTGGAGCGCAGTGGCCGATCCCAAGAACGGAACGTGCGGTACAAGGCTCCTGGAAGGTACCTGGCTAGAGCCGTTAGACTGTCAAAAAGGATGGATTGCAACTGTTGCCGTAACATCGATGAAGAAATCATGAACTTTAGACGAACTTTGCTTCATTATAATACCAAAACACACCTCCTGGTCGAAGGCTACCCGCCTCCAAGACTTACCACGCCTCGGACACTGACCCTGTGCCTGCGTGATAGCCTCGCTCAAGAAGGGCGGAGACTCCTGAGGCAGAGGTGGAGCAAGGTGTGTTACTAAGCATAAAAGATGACTTCTGAACAACGGAAGCTTGAAGCTTCCCCACCAAGGACCACGACGATCGACGACGCAGCATTAGCTGGACCCGGGACCGTTAGGACGTCTTGAGATCAGCGGTGGTAGCTATAACTTCTCTTTCTCCTCTCTCTAAACTTTACTTTACTCTTTTCTCCTTTCTTTCACCCATCTCTAACTATCGCATGCCTCTTCACAGGCAATACAATAAAGTTTTACTGTGTGATTATTGCTATCCCCTTTGGTGTTGGTCACCTTAATTTTGCACTTTCGAGATCGTAGCAAACGAACCATCACGAGTCCACTGAGTGGACCGTGACAGGTCCCTGGGGGGGGTGTATGGGATGCGGTGGGGGCACCCCAGACCCCTGGGTCCCTGAGGGGGGGTATGGCACAGGTTGGGGCCACTCTGGCTCCTTGGGGAGGGCTGTAGGGTCCGTAGGGTGGGCTGACGGGTACCAGGACGCTCAGGTCCCCAGGGCGCGGGGGTGGGCAGGTGCCTCGCCCCCCCCCCCCCCCCAGGTGTCAGAGCACCCTCCAGGTACTGAGGAGGAGCTGGAGGGCTCGGGGCTGGCAGCGACGATGGCTGGGGGGGCCGGGGAGGAGAGCGTGGTCTATTACTTCTTGGAGGAGAGCACGGGCTACATGCAGCTAGTGCTGCAGGGCCTGGCCCTGGCCCACGCCCTCATCGCCTTCCTCTGCATCATCGGCTACAACTGCCTCAAGGTGCGCCCGGCCACGCCCGGCCCCTGGCCACGCCCGGCCCCTGGCCACGCCCCCTCGGCCACACCCGACCCTGTCCCACCCCTACTTGGCATCAGTATCTGGCCACGCCCGCCTGCCCCCGGCCACGCCCGTTTATGGTGCCACACCCTCTCGTGGTGCTATGCCCCAATTGGCCGCGCCCAGTCATCTGGCCACGCCCACACCTGGTCGTCCCGTCGTGTCCCCCCTGCATGCTCACACCTTGTGCCAGCATCTAGCCATGGCCACGCCCCCACCTGGTGGCCACGCCCTTTTGTGTCTGGCCACGCCCCCAGGCCCTGCTGACCCCTCCCAGGGGCTGGTAGAGCCCCCCGGGCCTGGGTTGTGACCCCATGTCCTCGCTGACCCCCCCCAACCCCTGTGTCCCTATGTCACCCCATGTCCCTGTGTCCCCCCTGACCCCCGTGTCCCCATGTCTCCCCTGACCCCCCATGTCCCACCCCCCCGCCACTGTCCACCCCCAGATCCCGCTGGTGATCTTCAAGCAGGAGAAGGAGGTGGCATGGTGCCTGGAGTTCTCAGGGCTCTACATCACCGAGCAGCTGCCAGACGATGACATCAAGGACCAGTGGGACCGGCTGGTGCTCAACACCCAGTATGGGGGGGCTGAGTGACTAGTGGGACTGGCTGGCAGTCAACATCCAGTACGGGGGACCAGTGGGACCAGCTGGGGGCCCTCTGGGGTCCCCCCCGGGCCAGATGTGGCTGCTGGGACACACACACACACACACACACAGGGCCCCCCCAACCCCTCCCTGTCCCCTCAGGTCCTTCCCCAGCAACTACTGGGACAAGTTCATCAAGAGGAAGGTGGGGGGGGGGGTCCCGCAGGACACAGGAGGGGGCCTGGACCCTCAGCATGTCCCATCCCCCCCTCGACCGTGTCGTGTGCCCCCCCCTCCGGTGCTGGAGAAGTATGGGGATATCTACGGGCACGAGCACATTGCAGAGCTGCTAGGGATGGAGCTGGCCAGCCTGGAGATCGGGGTGCAGGGCGAGAGGAAGGCCTCCCCGACAGCTCCCTCCTTACCTGGTGGGTGCGGGGGGCTCATCTGGGGGCGGGGGGGGCTCGCACCCATCCTGGGGGTCCCCCTCACATCCTCACCCCCACCCCCACAGGATCACATCCATCGACATCAGGTATCAGATCTGGAAGTTTGGGGTCATCTTCACTGACAACGTGAGTGGGGGGGGCTGGGGAGGTCAGGGTGGGGGGCCCGGGGTGATGGGGGGGACCTAGGGTGATGGGGGTCTGGGACCCCCCAGGGATGAAGGTACTGGGGCAATGAGGGTCCCAGGGTGGTGGGAGTCAGGACCCCACAGGGCTGGGGGGGGTCTCAGGGTGGTGGGAGTGTGGGACCCCCAGCAGTGGGGGGTCCCAGGGTAATGAGGGTCATGGGGTGATGGGAGCCAGGACCCCCCAGGGATGGGGGGTACCAGGGTGATGAGAGTCCCAAGGTGCTGGGGGTGTTGGACCCCCGGCGATGGGGGTGCCGGGCTGCAGGGTGACCCCCCCCCCATGGTGTGTGTCCCCCCCCCAGTCCTTCCTCTACCTCACCTGGTACATGGCCATGTCCCTCCTGGGCCACTACAACAACTTCTTCTTTGCCTCCCATCTCCTGGACATCACCATGGGAGTGAAGACCCTCCGCACCATCCTCTCCTCCATCACCCACAATGGCAAGCAGGTGGGTGGGGACCGGCTGGGGTGGGGGACCCCACTGACGCCATCCCTCCCGTCCGTCCGTCCCCCCAGCTGGCGATGATGGTGGGGCTGCTGGCCATGGTCGTGTCCCTCTACACCGTGGTGGCCTTCAACTTCTTCTGCAAGTTCTACAAGAGTGAGGATGAGGATGAGCCTGACATGAAGTGCGATGACATGATGACGGTCAGTGGGGTGGGGCCAGGGGACCTGGGGGGTCCATGGAATGGTCTTAGGAGGGGTCCTGGGAGCATCTATGGGGTCCCTGGGATGGTCGTAGGGGGTCCCTGGGGAGCCCGGCAGGGCTCTGGGGGTCCTGGAGGTTCCTGGGGGGTGTCCTGAGGGGTCCCAGGGGGGTCTGGGGTGGTCCCAGGGGCATCCAAGGGGTCCCTGGGATGGTCCAGAGGGTCCCTTTGGAGGAGCTGGGGGCCTCTGGGCTGATTTGGGGGGGCCTTGGGCTGATTCGGGGGGGCCTGGGGCTGTCCTAGGAGTGAAGCTGGGGTCCCTGGGGGCATCCAGGAGGTCCCTTGGGGGTCAGCGGGTGTCCAGGGGGTCCCTGGGTGGGTCTGGGGGGGGGCCTGGGGGGTCCAGAGAGTCCCTGGGGGGGTCCCTGGGATGGTCCTGGGGAGTCCTGGGGGATCCCTAGAAGGGTTTTGGGGCTCCCTGGGGGGGGACAGGGTCCTTGGGGGGACAGCTGTGGTTCTGGGGGGTCCCTGACCCCCCCCCCGCAGTGCTACCTGTTCCACATGTATGTGGGGGTTCGGGCTGGGGGGGCATCAGGGACGAGATCGAGGACCCGGCAGGGGATGACTATGAGCTGTACCACGTCGTCTTTGACATCACCTTCTTCTTCTTCGTCATCGTCATCCTCCTGGCCATCATCCAGGGTAGGGACCCCCCCGGAGCTGGGGGGGGGGCTATGGGGACCCTATGGGGGGGGTCTCCACCCCACTGATCCCCCCTCCTTGTCCATGTTCCCCCCTCCCAGGTCTGATCATCAATGCTTTTGGGGAGCTGCGGGACCAGCAGGAGCAGGTGAAGGAGGACATGGAGGTGAGTGACCCCCCCGGGGGGGGGGGGGGGGCTTGCAGGATGCCTGGGTCTGGCGTGAGGGAGGCTGGTCCCTGATCCCCCTGATCCCCCCCCCAGACAAAATGTTTCATCTGCAGCATCGGGAGAGACTATTTCAACATGACCCCCCACGGCTTGGAGACCCATACGCTGGAGGAGCACAACCTGGCCAACTACATGTGAGGGACCGGGGGGGGGGCACCTGGAGGGGGGACAGGGGGTCCCCAGCCCCCCCCCCCAGGTTCTTCCTGATTTATCTGATCAATAAGGACGAGACGGAGCACATGGGGCAGGTGAGACCCCCCCGGGATGTGGGGGAGGCAAGGGGGGGTCACATAGGGTGGGGGGGGCTCACTAGCTAAGGGGGGGCTTTCACTGGGCTTGTGCAGGAGCTGGGGGTGCAGGGGGATTGCATGGGGGCTTGTATGGGGGGCGGTCTCCATGGGACATGGGGGGGCTTTGGGGGGGGGGCGGGGATCACCCACCAGCGGTGGGAGGAGGGTGTTGTGGGGTGAGGAGGGGGCTGTGCCAGGTGTGGGGGGGGCCCTCTGCCCTGACCCCCCCCAACCCACCCCCCCAGGAGTCCTATGTCTGGAAGATGTACCAGGAGCGCTGCTGGGATTTCTTCCCCGCCAGTGATTGCTTCCGCAAGCAGTACGAGGATCAGCTGGGGTGACCCCCTGTATTGGTTTTGTGTGGCAAGGTTTTGGTAGCGGGTGGGGTTACAGGGGTGGCTTCTGTAAGAAGCTGCTGGAAGCTTCCCCTGTGTTCGACAGAGCCTATACCAGCCGGCTCTAAGACAGACCCGCCGCCGGCCAAGGCCAAGCCAATCAGCGATAGTGGTAACGCCTCTGTGATAACATTTTTAAGAAGGAAAAAAAGTTGGGACGGGGGTATTCGGCAGCCGGAGAGAGGAGTGAGAACATGTAAGAGAAACAACCCTGCGGACACCAAGGTCAGTGAAGAAGGAGGGGGAGGAGATGCTCCAGGCGCCGGAGCAGAGATTCCCCTGCAGCCCGTGGTGAAGACCATGGTGAGGCAGGCTGTCCCCCTGCAGTCCATGGAGGTCCACAGTGGAGCAGATATCCACCTGCAGCCCGTGGAGGACCCCACGCCGGAGCAGGTGGGTTCCCGAAGGAGGCTGTGACCCCGTGGGAACCCCGCGCTGGAGCAGGCTCCTGGCAGGACCTGCGCATCTGTGGAGAGAGGAGCCCACAGAGCAGGTTTTCTGGCAGGACTTGTGACCCCGTGGGGGGCTCACGCTGGAGCAGTCTGTGCCTGAAGGACTGCACACTGTGGAAAGGACCCATGCTGGAGCAGTTCGTGAAGAACTGCAGCCCGTGGGAAGGACCCACGTTGGAGAAGTTCGTGGAGGACTGTCTCCCGTGGGTGGGACCCCACGCTGGAGCAGGGGAAGAGTGTGATGAGTCCTCCCCCTGAGGAGGATGAAGCGGCAGAAAATAACGTGTGATGAACTGACCGTAAACCCCATCCCCGTCCCCCTGTGCCGCTGGGGGGGGGTTGGTAGAGAATCCGGGAGTGAAGTTGTGCCCGGGAAGAAGGGAGGGGTGGAGGGAAGGTGTTCTGAGATTTGGTTTTATTTCTCATTACCCTACTCCGGTTGATTTGTAATAAATCAAGTTAATTTTTCCCCAAACTGAGTCTGTTTTGCCCGTGACGGTAATTGGTGAGTGATCTCTCCTATCCTTATCTCGACCCACAAGCTCTTTGTTATATTTTCTCTCCCCTGTCCAGTTGAGAAGGAGGGGGAGTGATAGAACAGCTCTGGTGGGCACCTGGCATCCAGCCAGGGTTAACCCATCACACCCCCCCCCCCGGGGACCCCCCCAGCACCCCCAGCTCCCCCCTCTAAGAAGTGCCTTGTCCGCCAGGGGGGGCCGCTTACCTCTGCCATCAATAAACCCTGGAGAGTGTTGCTGCCCCTCCGCCTCCTTCTTGCCCCCCCTTCTTGTCCCCCCCATCAGACCCCCACCAACACAGCGATTTGGGGGCTCTTCAGGGTTTTTTTTGGGGTGCAACTAATTACAAATGTCAGCAAAAGGAGGGAGATGCTGGGGGGGAGGGGGCACAGCCCACCCATGGGTGCTGATCTGGCTGGGCGGGGCCCAGCTCAGCCTCCCTGCCCCCCCCCCCAGCCCCGTGGGGGTCCCCCCCTGTTCCGGGGGGGTCACGCCTGGATGTAGAGGTTGCTGTAAGCATTAGCCTCATCGGCGGGGCGCGTCTCCAGGACCAGGGTGCTGGGGGGGGAGATGGGGGAGGGTCAGGGTGGGGTGGGGGTGCCCCCCTGAACCCCCCCCCCCATGACCCCCCAGACCCCCCCAGTTTGTACCTGTGGGAGCTGAGCAGGCGGAAGGTCCAGCGCTGGTCCCGCAGCTCCTCGATCAGCTGGGGGGGTGGGAGTGGGGTAGAGGGGGGGTCCCCAAATATGGGGGGAGTCCCCAGGGATGTGAGGGGTCCCCCTGCAGCCCCGGGGATTGGGGGTGTCCAGGGTCGGGGGGGGGTGTGTCTCTGTCCCCCCCCCAGGGTTTGGGGCCCCAGGCGTTGGGGCTATGGGGGGGGCTGGGGGGGGGGCTCACCTGTGCAGAGCCCACCTGCCACACCTGCATCCCGTGGCGCCAGAAGGCCTGGACACAGCCGCGGACCAGTGCTGGGGGGGGGGTCAGAGCCAGGCACCCCCCCACACCCCCCTGGTACCCCTCTGGCACCCACAAGACCCCAGCACCCCCCCAGCACCCCCTGATCCCCCAAGTTCCCTCCCAACACCTTTCTGTATCCCTTGACCCCCTCAGCACCCCCTGACCACCACCCCAGCACCCCCAGTTCCCCCCCAGCACCCCCCTGACTCCCCATTTCCCCCCAGCCCCCCTGGCCCCCAACACCCCCCCGAGCCCCCCCGGCCCCCCCCACCCCCCTGCACCCACCCACGGCCTCCACGGCCACATCAAAGGGGATGTCGGGGGCCGCCAGCCCCTGGGCAGGGGCTCCCTGCAGTGTCACCAGCTTCACACTCCCTGGGGGGGGACACATGGGTCAGCCCCCCCACCCCGGGACCCCCCCGGCCCCACCTCGGGGGACCCCCAGCCCTGCCAGGGCATCCCTGTCCCATTGCCCTGCCTCCACCGTGGGTGGATGGACGGACAGACAGGTGGATGGACGGACGGACGGATGGATGATGGACAGATGGATGGATGTATGGACAGACACGTGTGGATGGATGGCGGATAGATGGACAGACATCCCCCTGGATGGATGGGGGGATGACGGACAGATGGGTGGACAGACAGACAGATGAACCCAGGGATGGACGGACGGACAGATGGACTCACGGTCCAGCAGGACCAGCACGGTCTCGCTGTCCAGCTGCGTCACCTGCACGGGGCCGGGGCAGGAGGGCTCTGCGGGGTGGGGGGGCAGCAGTGAGGAGGGGGCCTCGACCCCTCTCTGCACGCCCCAACCTGGGTGAGGGACACCCCAAATCCTCTCAGGCTGCAGATAGACCCTTCTGGGTGGAATACGGGACCCCCAACACCCCCCAGGCTTGGCACAGGACCCCCCAACTCCCCTCTAGGTCCCCTCAACTGCATAGGGGACCCCCAACCCCCAGGGATCCCCAAATCATCCCAGGGACCCCAAAACCCCCCAGGTCCCCCCAAATCCCTAGGGACCCCAAATCCCCCTGGGACCCTCAAATCCCCCAGGACCCCCAGACAGAGCACAGGGACCCCAAATCCCCCAGGGATCCCCAAATCCCCCAGGACCCCCAGACAGAGCACAGGGACCCCCAAATCCCCCAGGTCTCCCCAAATCCCCCAGGGACCCCAACTCCCCCAGGCTGCCCAGCCAGACCACAGGAACCCCAGCTCCCCAGGCCCCCCCCCAAACCCCCCCAGGCCCCCCAGCCCGGCTCACCGGAGCCAGTGTGGGCGAACCAGGAGGTGAGGGAGTTGAGGTTGATGGTGTGGAAGAGGACAGGGTGGGCAGGCGAGGGGCCGGGGCTGACCCCGATGCAGACGCTGGGGAACTCCTCCCCGGGGGTCACCAGCAGCTCGAACACCCGCAGCGGCGACGGCAGCGGGAAGTCAAAGTGCTGGGGATGTGGGGGCATGGGGACCCACCACGGGGACACAGGAACATGGGGGCTGTTGGTGACATGGGCCGGGGGGTCGGGGGGGCTGTTGGGGACAGGGTGGGGGGTCAGGGGTCCCCACCTTGACCATCATGAACTTCTGCAGGGGCTGGTACCACTGCAGCAGCACCACGCTGGCGTCCAGTGCCCCCGCACAGGTAGTGACACCCTGTCTGCTCGTTCCTGGCTGGGAACACCCGGGGACCCTGTCAGACACCCCCCCCGAGCCCCCACTGTCCATCCCCCCCAGACCCCCCCACTCACCACTTGGCCTTGTCCTTCAGCTTGGGGGGATGGTACCCGCTCTTGGACATCAGGAACAGCACCCTGGGGTGGGTGGGGGGGGAGAGGGGCGTGTCAGGGGGACCCCTACCCACCCATGGGTGCCGGGGGGGGGGTGGGGGGGTCCCCGCTCACCGCAGGGGGTGCACATCGAACATGGGGGGCTGCAGCTCAGCCAGCTCCACGGCGGTGATGCCCACCGACCAGATGTCGCAGAGCTCGTTGTACCCCCCCTTCAGCTCCACCGCCGCCACCTCGGGGGCCATCCTGGGGGGGACGGGGACGGGGGGGGGGCAGTGTGGAACCGACCCCCACCACCACCCAGGACCCCCCCCCCCCGACCCCCCCCTCACCAGTATGGGGTGCCGATGAAGGACATCCGTCTGGCGAAGGTCGCAGTGATCTGCGCCGCAATCCCAAAGTCGGCTGGGGTGGGTGTGTGGGGGGGGTGTGAGGGATGGGGGGTCCTGCAGACCCCCCCCCCAGGACCTAGACCCTCCCCCAGCCCCCCGGAGGGGAGAGGACCCAGGCGTCTGGGCTCCAGCCCCCCCTCACCCTGTTGCTCCCCCAGGCATCCGAGGGGTCACCCCCAACACCCAGCTGCCGCCAGCACCCCCGGCCCCCCCTTTACCCCCCAATTCCCCATTGCCCCCCATAGCCCCCCAATTCCCTATTGGCCCTCCCATTGCTCCCAGCTCCCCCAATTCCCCCCCTTGCTCCCCCCAGCACTGTCCTGGTTTCAGCTGGGATAGAGTTAACTGTCTTCCTAGTAGCTGGTACAGTGCTATGTTTTGAGGTCAGTATGCGAAGAATGTTGATAACACTGATGTCTTCAGCTGTTGCTCAGTAGTGTTTAGACTAAAGTCAAGGATTTTCCAGCTTCTCATGCCCAGCCAGCGAGAAAGCTGGAGGGGCACAAGAAGTTGGCACAGGACACAGCCAGGGCACCTGACCCAAACTGGCCAACGGTGTATTCCATACCATGGGACGTCCCATCCAGTACAGAAACGGGGAAGTGGGGGGGCAGGGATTCACCGCTCGGGGGACTGGCTGGGTGTCGGTCGGCGGGTGGTGAGCAATTGCACTGCGCATCATTTGTACATTCCAATCCTTTCATTATTGCTGTTGTCATTTTATTAGTGTTATTATCATTATTAGTTTCTTCTTTTTCTGTTCTATTAAACCGTTCTTATCTCAACCCACGGGTTTTGCTTCTTTTCCTGATTTTCTCCCCCATCCCACTGGGTGTGTGGGGAGTGAGTGAGCGGCTGCGTGGTGTTTAGTTGCTGGCTGGGGTTAAACCACGACAAGCACTCACCTAGCTTCACCTCCCCACTGTCATTGATGAGGATATTGGCTCCCTGCAGTGATGGGATGGGGTCAGCGGGCTCCCCACCGGCCCCCCCAATGTGTGACACTCCCCCCCAATGTGTGTGCCCCCCCTTGTCTCCCCCCCCTCCTTGTCCCCGCTACCTTGATGTCCCGGTGGATCTTGCCCTGGGAGTGCAGGTAGGAGAGCCCCTGCGAGGATGAGGATGGGGGTCAGCCCTGGGGGGGGGTGTCCCGGGGGGGGGGGGGGGTCCGGGGGGGCCACTCACCTCCAGGGTCTCCCTGCAGACATAAGCGATCTGTGGCTCCGAGAGGGGTCCTGTCACTGCGGGGAGGGGGGCTCAGTGGGGGGACCCAGGCATCCGGGTGCCCCCCCAAGAATGGGGGAACCCCAAAATTGGGGGTCCCAGCCCAAAAGCAGAGGGCCCAGACGCTTGGGTCCACAGCTGGCTGATGGGGGGGGGGCCTGGACTCATGCCAGCCCACGCCGTGCCTCAGTTTCCCCCCCCATACCGTGGTAGATGTCCTGCAGAGACCCCCCCCACACAGCTCCATGCAGATCCACAGCTTGTTGCACCTGCGCGGGGGGGAAGGGGTTAACGGGGTGCTGGGGGGGGGGGTACCGGGGAGGGGAATTTGGGAGGGCACCAGGGATACACAGGGGGTGTCGGGGGGTGGGGTGAGGCAATGGGGGGTTGGGGGGGGGGGTCGATGGGGTTTGGGGGGAATTTGAGGGGTTTGGGGGTGTTTTGGGGGACCCTCACCAGCTGTAGCTGCCAAAGTAGGCGATGATGTTGGGGTGCTGGCAGGAGCGGACCATCAGGATCTCCTGCTGCAGCGTGGCACAGTCATCGTCTGGGGGGGGGGGCAGAGGCTTGCAGGGGGGGCGGGGGGACACCCCGGGGGTCCCAGGGGGATCCTGAGAGGTATTGGGGGGTCCTGGGGGGGTCCCGAGGGGTATTGGGGGGTCCTGGGGGGGTCTCAGGGCATCCCAAGAGCACCCCAAGTGGGTTGGGGGGGGCTCAGGGACATTTCATCATCCCCACGAAGGGCCAGGGGGATTTAAGGGGTCTCAGGGGGGTATGAGCAGGTCCTGGGGGGGCATTGGGGGGGTGTTAAGGGGTCCCAGGGGTTCCCGGGGGGGTATTAGGGGTTCGGAGAGGTGTTGGGGGCACTGAGGGGTGTTAAAGGGCCCCAGGGGGGTAGTGGGGGGGGTGTTAAGAGGTCCCAGGGGGGTCCCAGGGGGTATTGGGGGGGGTCCCAGGGGGGTATCTGGGGTATTGGGGATCTCAGGGGGCCTCGGGGTCCCTCAGACACCTGGGTCCCCGCCGCAGGGGGGGGGTCCCCTCACCTGCCTCCATCTTGACAACCTTGATGGCGGCCAGCTCACCCGTGCCTTTGCTGCGGGCCTGGGGGGGGGGACAGGGGCTCAAGGCCTCCAAGTACCTCCCAGTGCCTCCCAGTGCCTCCCAGTTCCCCCAGTGCCAGATGTGCCGGGGCCTCACGACTCCGGTAGCAGCGGCGGGGGGGGGGCCCTGGGGCTGCGGGTACCAGCATTGCAGGGGGGGGGACTGATAGCATTGGGGGGGAACGGGGGGAACTGGGGGTCCCTTTGCAGGCAGGGGGGCACCTCTCACCACCCCCCCCCCACCCGAGGACCCTGGTGTCCAGGTGGGGATGCCGGGGTCCCCCATACCCCAGGGCCAGATTTTTTGGGGGGGTCGCAGTGGTCACCCACCCCCCACACCCCAGACCCATTTTGTTTTGGGGGGGGGTTCCCCATCACCTTATAGACCTCCCCGTAGGTGCCGCTGCCCAGGCGCTGCAGGACCTCAAAATCTTCCTGGGGGTCCTGGGTGGAGATGTGGAGGTGATGGGGGTCCATGGTGGCAGCCCCCTCCCCCTCGGCACCCCCATGCAAGGCCGAGTGGCAGGAAGTGGCGGGTGTCCCGTCCCTCCCCCCGGCCCCCCACAAGGCACCACGGCGGAAGGGGAAACTGAGGCACAGCCCACTGGGGACCCAGGCATCCGGGTGCTGCCCCACCCCCCCGGTTTCGGGGACAGTGGGGGCACCGGTTTGAGACCAGCATGTCCCCCCCTGCTCCCAGTCTGGGCCCAGTTCAGCCTCACACTGAGCCCAGTGTGATCCCAGTATCCCCCACTAAAAGCCAGGTTTGGCCTCCATGTGGCCCATCTGCCCCCCCCTGCACCCCAGTGTACCCCACTGCGTCCCAGTGCCCCCCCAGCCTGACTCCACTATGGCCCAGTCCATCCCAGTGTGACCACCCCCTCCATCCCCAATACGGCCCAGTCCATCCCAGTGTGACCCCCCTGAGACGGGGAGCCAAAGGAACCTTAGTAGATATAGTAGATATATGGTTGTAGATAGGAACTGTTTAATAATTATCTAGCTTATAGTGAAGTGAAAGGAATTTCAATAGAGGTAGACACGGCCCAAGGGGATGAGAGGTGATGTTTAACGTTTGCATTGTTGAGGCTGGCTGGGGCAGGAGATAGGCCCTGATAAGAAGCAGAAGTCGACCCCAAGAACCAGCCAAGACCGGCCTTGTAATTTGGATAAATGCCAAGGAGCGACTGAGTCTGCGCAGGGACAGAAGGTTAAGAGTTTACCGCGAAGACGACATACAGCCTTCATCTTCACGACCCCCGACGACCACCACAAGGAGGCACTGCGCAGGCGCAGTTGGGAAGAACTTAGGGAAATGACTTCTTAGAACTAATTTTAATATGAAGAGGGGATAGGTCATGCCTATGTATAGGCGTATTGCGAAACTCCATGTATATGTAACACTTGACTGTATAAATCTGAAGCGAATTGCCAAGTCAGGCGCGCACGACTTTGGTGGGACTACCCCCCGTGCTGCCCAGCACTGAACGAACATACCTACTTTACAATCTCACTGATTGTGGAGTCTGTTTCCGCACGTCACCCCCCTCCACCCCCAGTATGGCCCAGTCCATCCCAGTATGACACCCCCCCCGCACTGACACCCCCCCCCCCAGTGTGGCCCCGTCAGACCAGGCCGACACCCCGCGCCTATACTGGGAAGAGGCGCTGTGGGCGTGGCCCGGCGCTGTTGGGCGGGGCCTGTATGTGTGGGCGGGGCCATTGGGGTATAACACGCCTCCGCCTCGCCCCACTCTCGGTTCCTCCTTTTTGCGCTTGCGTGCCGCTCCTTCACCCCCTCGCCCGCGTCGAGTCCTCCACCGTCCCGTCATGCTCGGCGATTGCCCGTGCCGAAAACGGAAGTTGCCTCGACTGCCTGAACCCGGTACCACCCTTCCGCTTCCGGCGGCACTGCCAGTCATGGCGCTCTTTGAGCAGATGCGGGCTAACGTGGGCAAACTGCTGCAGGGCATCGACCGGTATCGGCGAGGCGGGGACGGGGGGGAGCTTAGGGGGACGGGGGGCATCGACCGGGGCCGGCGGGGGTGTGTGTGTGTGGGGGGGGGGGCGTGTGGACCGGGCCCCGGGGCCGGCTCATGGGCCGGTAATGATGGAGGGACCGGAGGGAGGATGTGGAGGGGGTTGGGTGTGACCGGGAGCGCTGAGGGGACCCCGGGAACGGTGTGTTGGGGTCGGCGGGGCTCGGTACTGGGCTGAGGGTGGTCCGCGGGCCGGTAATGGGGGGCGGGTTTCCCGGTGGGGTGCGGCCGCCCCCTCCCCGCAGGTACAACCCCGAGAACCTGGCCACGCTGGAGCGCTACGTGGAGACGCAGGCCAAGGAGAACGCCTACGACCTGGAGGCCAACCTGGCTGTGCTGAAGCTGTGAGTGGGGCTAGGAGGGGGACCCGGGGAGGCCCTGGGGGGAGACATGCCATGTCATTGTCCCCCTTTTCTCAACCCCTCTTCCCCCCACAGGTACCAGTTCAACCCCACCTTCTTCCAGACCACTGTCACCGCCCAGATCCTGCTGAAGGCCCTGACCAACCTCCCGCACACCGACTTCACCCTCTGCAAGTGCGTGATTGACCAGGCCCATGTATCTGCCCTGCGGCCGGGGGATCTTGACACCCCGCCCCCCCCCCCCCCCAGCCCCCAAACTCCTCTTCCCTAGCCCCCCAAACTCCCTCCCTCCTCCAGCTCCCTCTGCTCCTCCCCACTGGTGGGGTTCACCCCACAGGACCCCTCATCATCTGCCTGTTGACCTGGAGAGGTGAATTTAGGGGCTTGGGGGGGGTGCTGATTTGGGGGAGCAGCTGTAATGGGGGGGGGGCACAGCTCCAGGTCCCTCTCCCCACATTTTCCTTGACCCCCCCAGCTGCAGCAGGAGGAAAGGCCCATCAGGCAGATCCTCTACCTGGGGGAGCTGCTGGAGACCTGCCACTTCCAATCCTTCTGGGTGAGTCTTGCTCAGGGTGGGGGGCACCCCGAATCTAGGAGGAGTCGGGGCACTCCCCAGCTCTCGTTATCTGGCCCCCCCCAGGATGTTAACGACACCCCCCCCCCCCCGCTTCTGCAGCAAGCTCTGGCTGAGAACATGGAGCTGCTGGATGGGATCACTGGCTTCGAGGACTCTGTGAGGAAATGTGAGGGGGTTTGGGGGGGGTTGGCAGCTGACATGGGGTCTCCTTCCACAGTCATCTGCCACGTGGTGGGGATCACCTACCAGCACATCGACCTGCTGGCTGAGATGTTGGGGGACCTCTCGGGTAAGGGGGTGACCGGAGGGTTTGGGAAGGGGGCTGGGGAGGTGGGATGGGGACTGGAGCCCCCCCATATCCCCCCCCCCCCCCTCCAGAGGCTCAGCTGAAGGTTTGGATGAGCAAATACAGGTGGATGGAGCCGGAGCCTGGGCGGATCTTCATCTGCAACCAGGAGGAGAGCATCAAACCCAAGAACATCGTGGAGAAGATTGACTTGGACAGTGGGTGTTGGGGAATGGGGAGACCCCCCCCCACCTTGGGGAGATACCCAACACCCCCCTCACTCTCCTCCTTCTCCCGCAGGTGTCTCCAGCATCATGGCATCCTCCCTCTGAGCCCCTCGTTTTTACCATCCTGTCCCCCCCTGTTTTAACTTTGGGCTCTACCAGTAAAGGAGAAGCCTCCAGGGAGCTATTGTCCATTTTAGGGGGGGGCTGGGGGGTGACATCCCCCCCTTTCCCTGGGGGTGCAGCTTGGTTTGGGGGAACACGGGGGGGGGCAGATTCCCCCCTCCATGGGGTGGGAGCACTGTTGCTGGGAGAGGCTGTGCCCCCCTCAGTGTGTAGCCACGCCTATTCGTCTGTGGTTACGCCCATCTATGAATATTAATGACCCCACTGTTCGCGTGGGGTGGGTCAGGTCTCCATGTGGGTACACACAGGGTTTTGGCTCATGAATATTAATGAGAGCGTCGGTCCTTAGGGGTGTGGCTGCTGAGGGCGAGTGGTGTCGGCTCATGAATATTAATAAGGTTGCCCGCCCATTCGTACGTATTCAGGCGGGGCGGGGCCTGGAGGTGCGGTGGGCGTGCCAGGAGGGCGTGGCGTGGAAGCTCGGTGGGTCCCTCCCATGGAGGGAAGGGGCGAGCGGCGCGCGCGCGCAGCGGTGGGCGTGCCGTCCCGGGCGGGGCGAGCGGCGCATGCGCAGTGGCGGCGGGGCGAGCGGCCGAGGGGAGTAGAGCCGGTCGGCGCGGCAGGAGCGGAGCGATCGCAACCGCCATGGTGGATTACCACAGCGCTGGGCAGCCCTACCCCTACAGCGGCAATGGGCCCGGCCCCAACGGCGATTATATGGCCCAGGAGGACGACTGGGACCGCGACCTCCTCCTCGATCCCGCCTGGGAGAAGCAGCAGCGCAAGGTGGGCCCGGGGGGGGCTCCTGAGGCGTAAGGGCAGGGGAAGGCTGAGGGGGCTCCTGAAGGGTCGGGGATGGGGCTGAGGGGACCCCTAAGGGGTTAGGGACTGGGGTGGGGGGGGTCTGAGGGGAATCCTGTGAGGGATTAGGGACTGGGGGGGGCTGAGGGGGCTCCTGAGGGGGTCAGGGACTGGGGGGGGGGTGGGGGGCTGAGGGGATCCCTGAAGGGTCAGGACCTGGGGGGGGCGGGCTGTGGGACTAGATGAGGGGTCGTGGAGGGGGTCTCTGAGGTGAAGCAGGTGCTAAGGGGAGCCCCTGAGGAGGGGGCGGTGGGCCTGGAAATTGGGGTGGGGGAGGCCCTGGAAGGGCCCTTCCCGGGGGGGCAGGAGCTGGGGATGGGGCGGATACTGTGGCCTGGGTGTCGCAGACCCTGTGGTAGGAAATAAGGGCGCTGGGGGGCTCTGAGAGGGGGGGAGCCATAGGGGAAAGACGGGGGGGCTGTGGAGAAGGAGGGGGTGACAGGGACAGGGGATGCTCGGGGGGAGCCACCCCAAGGGGATACCTGGGGGTGTTGGGGAGGGGTGATGGGGTCCTGGGGCCTGAGGGATGGGAGGCACTGGGGGTGTGTGGAGCTGGGCAAGGGGGAAGAGCTTTGGGGGACCCCAGGGCACTGCGCTTTGGGGGGCTGGCACAGACAGCCCAGCTCCAAGGGTCTCTCCGGGGTGGTACCACCCTGGGGCGAGGCTCCTATGCCAAGGGGGGGGCTGCAGAATAAAACCAGCCTTCCCCCGCAGCTGGTTTTGGAAAATCCTATGTCACCCTCTCCGGGGGGCAGCTTTGGCCGGAGTGTGGGCCGGGGGGGGCGGCCAGAGGAGCGAGATGCAGCC
The DNA here is from genome assembly GCF_026419915.1 of Harpia harpyja. Classification (NCBI taxonomy): domain Eukaryota; kingdom Metazoa; phylum Chordata; class Aves; order Accipitriformes; family Accipitridae; genus Harpia; species Harpia harpyja. The sequence goes on from NW_026293183.1 coordinate 304,292, forward strand.
GGAGCCCGGGTGTAAAAGCATCCGGAGGGAAGGATCTGCTCCCTGGGACAGGAATGGGGAAATAAGGGAAAGGATGAAAGGGCACTGGGGGAGAGGTGGCGGGGAGGGGCAGGTCGAAAGGCACCGTGGGGAGAGGGTGACGCTCCTGGCATGCTCAGTGCCTCGCCATGGGTCTTGGTGAGAGGCTGGGGGGGTCCATCTGTGCCACACCCCAACGCTGGGACCCTCCGGTCCCTTGTGGCATTGCAAAGCCTGCTCGCCGTGGCATGGCCGGGACCCGTCCCTCCAGCAAGCATCGGGAGTTCTGACCTGCCACCACCTTCCTCCTGGTTAATAATTGGAAACAATTTGCGGGAAGGCAATGAGGTGGCCATCTGCTATTTTTGTTTAATTGTCTTAATCACAGGTTATTTAGGAGGGAGCGGGGTTTGCGGAGGGGGTTTCGGACCCAGCGGGCGGAGGAGGAGCTGGCTGAGGGGGGATGCAGCTGCCCAAAGAGCAGAGCCCCCCCCTCCCCCTTCCCTGGGGCTGGGAGGAGTGGCGTGGGTTGCCACGCCGGTGTGGACACCTGTATAAACTCAGTGAATGCTGGGTTTCTGTTGCCATAGTTACGCTGGGTTTTTAAAAAAAAAAAAAATCATAGCTAAATGGCATAATTTTTGGCAAAGGAAGTGCGTGCCAGGCCTCTTCCTCCCTGGAGCGGTGTTTTGGTTGGCCCTGACCCGCCGCTTCCCAGCAAGTCTGGGGCTGTAACATATGTTTTCTTGCTGTCGGCCTCGGTTTTTAGGAACTTTTGGGTCTGTTGGCGCTAAATGCCCAAGTTTCCCCACAGTGAGGCTGGATGCTGGGGCTGTGGGGGTCCGGAGGAGCTGGGGCTGAGCTGCTGCTGGGTTTCCCAGCCCTGCCTTGCCACAGGCTCACTTGGAGAAGGAGACACAATATTTAAAGAGGGTTTTGGCTGACGTGTGGCTCGGTAGAACCGTTGTGGAGCTGTTTAGTCTCGAGAGGAGTGAGGCTGGGAGGGTGAATCACGCCATGGCTCGCAGCCCAAGCTGCCGAGCGCGGGTGAGCTGGCATGCTGGCGGATGGATGAGGTTTGTGAGCCAGTGGTTATAAATTCCAGCTGGTTCAAAGGCAAGGCCTTGTTAGCTTTGGGTGGAGAGCTGGCTAATTAGCAGGCTGCAAACCCCCCCCCCCCTCGCCCCCCCGATTCGGCACCCGGCCCATCGGAAGCGTTTCCCGGGTCGTTCCCCAGGTCTGGCCATCCCCCTCTCCATCTTCCCCTTCTCCATCCGCAGCCAGCAGTGAGTTTGCCTCTGCAGTGGTTCTTCATCTTCTCCTCCTCCTCGGGCGAGGGGACAGGCACTGATGCGCTGCCCGGAGTGGAAAGCTGCTGGCTACTCCAGGAATTCAGGGATCCGGCTCCCCTGTACATCCCTGCTCCCCTGAAGGCGAGGATGAGGCTCAAAGTCAGCCCTGATCCTTGCAGGAGGAATAGATGGTATTGGAAATGGTTCCTCTGCGGCAGTCGGAAGGACCAGCGCACTCGTCTTCAAGTTAGTTAATTTTTTTGGAGCAGTTTTGTGTCTTTTTGATCTTGAGGGAAGCTGCCGACATGCCAAGTGTCTCGCTCGGCCAGGGCTGACTTTGGAGAGGGAAGGAGGCAGCAAGCTTCAAGCCTCAGATCCCTTAAACATCTGCTTCGCTGAAATGGAAACGACCAAGGCCTCATCCCGTCCTCGAGGGGGGGGAAGGCAGCCAGGATGGAAGGACAGGGACGTTCCTGCTTGGAGCATGCCGGTGCGGAGCTATCCCAACGGCTGCAGTTTCGCTGCTGGTATGTGTCCAGTCCCTGGGGTTTCTCCTCTGGAATCTCAGCTATGTGGCTGGAACAGCAGGGCACGATCTGCCAGTGTCCCTCCTTCCCAGCGTCCCTCCTTCCCGGCATCGGCAAACACGCCGGGGAAAAAAAAAGGGAAATTACTGCAAGTGCGCGGCCTTAAATAGACGTGCGTGCTCCTGGCTTCCTCCCGCTTCCGACGCTGGTGGTACTGGAAAAATAACTCAGGGAAAACACAATGTCCTTGAGGGCCCACAGGGTGATAATGAGCCTGTGGGGTGATAACGAACCCACGGAGCAGTAATGAGCATGGTCTGGGAGATGCTCGTCCCACAGAGTGAACACCCGCTTCTCACGGTGTCGTCTCGTGTGCTGGAGTCATTAATTGCACCCACCGCTGGCTCATCAGATTCGAGCTGCCCTGTGCTGCTTAATGACTTCAGTGTGTTAACGAGGCTGGGCTCACGGCTGGGGCTGGTGTCTTGACCATGGCAGGGATGAACGGCAAGGACCGGCGGACAGAGTTGCTCGTGGCTCAAGGGGTTTAATGCCAAGCGGTGGGGGCTTCACCTTGCCTCCCCCGAGAGCATGGACGTGATGGAGGAGTGGCTGCTTCTCCGCTGCCTGGCTGGATTCTTGGTTTCTCTCCAAAAACAAAACATCCGGCCCTGAGAGCCCTACGCCTCCTTGGAAAACATTGTCGGCATCCTCGACTCCCTCTAGCTCGTGTGCAGCGGCTTTCGGGCTCGTGCCTGGAGCGGGATTCACCTTTAAATCCTCCTTTGGAGGAAAATGCTCTCTGCATCCCTGCTTTCCTCACCCTCAGCCTGTCGCTGGTGTTTTCCTGGCATTGGAGATGGCTTTTCCGGAGCGTGGAAAAGCCCCTGCATTGCGTTCACCCCCGTTTTTTTTCCACGGGAGAGCTCGTATGTAAAAACCCCATGGCGATTCCTGGTGCAATGGTATAAAGATTCTTGTCCCGATGGCTGGGATTGGGTGCATTTTTCTCCTGCGCTTAAGCCCCTTTCAGGCTTCCTGGCTCTCTTTTTTAAAAATAATCCACCTACGTAATCCCACTGAGGCAATTTTTCAATCCCAAATTGGATCCTTGACAGCAGATTACTTACCTGGTCGTGGTGGTGGCACATTAATGCCTGTTTAATGATGCAGACCTGCTGGGCAGGAGCACCGGTTACGCAAAGAGCTGGGGAAATGCTCTGGCAGAGCTTTCCACGGTGCCCAAACACGACAGCTCTTCTGAACGAGGAGGACTGATGACTGGGGATTGGGAAAGAAGGATTTGGGGACCCCACGCTCCTCCTGGGAGCCGCTCTGGCACTGCCAGGACGAGGGGTGCCAGTTGGTGGTATAAACAAGCGGTAATTCCTCCATCTGGCTATTTGGCTTGGTAATACCTCTGCTTTTCTCTGGGGTTTTTTGGGGTTTTTGTTTTTGTTTTTTTTTTTCCTTTTTTTTTGGCATGTTTGCAGCCTGTGCTTGAGCCTCTCCTCCCACCTCAGGCAGGGTAGCAACAGCTCCTGGTTTTAGGGGAGGAAACCGGTGGATACAGCAAAGCCAGACCTGGCCGCGCTGGAGAGGACAAAGAAATTCCCTGTCATTTCCCATGATCTAATGAGCCAAACTCTTCCAGGAGCTCATGTTTAGCCCTAGAAATGCACTGCTGGAAAAACCTCCTGTAAAGCTCGTACGTGCCAAATATCTGGACGTGCCAAACTCCTAGCTGAGGTGGGCTGGAGTTGCTGCACGGCAGGCAACGCCCGGCTCAAGGAAAGGTGTGCCAGCTCTCGGCATGGAGCTCCTCATCCTCATAGGAATGCGGGTACACCTGCTGGCCCTGACTCACCTGAGCCCTTATCTCCCCTAAAAACAGAAGCACTGAAGCCGACAGCATCGCCCTGGCTTGGACCGAGCCCTGGAGCAAGAGGAATTTTGCCTCTTTACCCCCACCCAGACCCTCAAAATCTGGCTGCAGCATGCTGGACCCTGGTGAGGGTTTGCCGTGGGGGGCCATGCCTCCCCTGGCTGCTTCCTGCCACCGTCCTTCTCCAAGTTAGCTGCTTTCTCCCCAAACAGTTGAGCCGAGAGCCTAATAAGGGAAAAGAATGAGGAGAATCTCCATGGTCCAGCCTCCCCCCGGCCTGTCCGGTAGCAGCAAATTAGGTAAAAAAAAAAAAAGAACAAACAAAAACAAAAAAAAAAAAAACAAAACAAAAAACCAACAACCCATGACAAGGGAAATGACAAACAACTGGAAACGCCCGGCAAGTCAGGAGCAGACCCAGGCTGTGCTGAGCTGGTGGCTACCCATGTGTCCTGGTGTTTTGGGATGCTACGGTGGCATCACTGCCTTGAAAGGCAAAGCTTGGCAGTGGTCACCAGGCCCAGCTGGTAATGAAGCCCTACTAACGAAGGCAGGACCGAGGACGGGATATGTTGCTCCTCAGCATCCATTTTCTCCCTGTCCAGACAGAAATCCTCATTTCTCCTGATTTTTGTAATTTTTTTTCCCCTCTGCTTGAGCTCTGGAGCCGCTGCTCCTCAAAGGAAAAGCGGTTTCAGAGTCAAGCTGAGCCACTAGCAACCATGATTAGCGATCCTGCTAATTGCCAGCCAAGGCTGGGCTAATACAGATGGGTCCCTCGGCCGCCTTCCTAGTGCATTGGGAAATGCCTCCCTGTTTCTTCTCCAGACCTTTGTTTAGTCTCCGCAACATCTTAAGAGCAGGCTGATAACCCGGAGTGCAGGAACGTTTCCTGCCCTAATGAGCTTCCCATTGGTGGCCCTAATGAAGGCGAGATAGCGTGGCCGAAGTGGTGGCTCTGCCCCAGTACGTTGGGCTCTGCTGGACCCCCTGTTGCCCACCCAAGCCCTCGGTGGGCTCCCTCGGGGACTTACTGCCCCTTTCCACGCATGTGGCTGTGTTCAGGCTGGCAATGCGTGCTCCCAGGCTGGATGGTTTTTTTTGCTTAAAACCCTGGAAATGAGACCAAAAGCGCCCAGCTGCTTGCGAGGGGTCTCATTGCAACCCGCTCTGGAGGAACTGGCAGCATTATTGGGCTCATCGCTCCACGGTTGCCTTGATCAAGGTTGCTCTCACCAGGGAAAGTGCTCGTGGGTGAGAAGAAACTGTTTTAAAAATAAAAAAAAAGCTATTCCAGTAGATTTCTAAATAAAGATGCTTATTTTTTTTATTTTTTTTTAGGACAGATTATTGTTGGCGGTGACCTAATGGAAAAATACTGATAGGGTTCTGCCCATAAATTTCCCCAAGTAAACAAATGCTTAGCCCTGTGCCATGGCCTCTGAGGACAGCAGAGAGTATTTCGGTCAGGTTTTCAAGTCAGTCTAAAGTCCGTGTTGGTGTTTGCCTTAAAAGGAAGGAAGGCTGCAAAAATCCTTCAGGATTGTTTCCGTCTGAGCCGGGCAGAGCCGATGCCACCCGCTGCGCTTGTGGGTGACAGGTGAAAAATAAAAACCCCCTCCCTGGCAAGCAGCTTCCCATAGGCAGTCCCCAGCCCAGCGTCTTGCTGGCAGGGCTGGTGACCAGCACCGCCGTGGCTTTTCGAAGCCGAGTTTGGCTTGTAAGGAAGGATGCGCTCAAATGAACCCCTCTCCCTGCCAAAAGCCCCCCCAAATTCGGCAGGGGGAAGGCGAGGCGGGTTTCGCCGGGTGTGCTCCTCCCCCTGTTTTCTCAAGGTTTCCAGGTGTTGCATAAAATTGGAGGAAAACGGATCCTCCTTCCCTGAGGTGTGCTGGAGTTGGGTTTTCGGTGGGGTTGAGGGGAGGTCTCCCCCTGCCAAGGGGGGTTTGGCTCAGGCTCGGCGCCCAGGGAAGGTGCAGGGCCACCTATTCCTCCCCAACAAAGGTGGCTTTGATACAATGCCTGGAAAGCATTTCTCCAGTGCCTCCGTGGGAAGGAAATTCCAGAAGCATGTGTGGAATCTCCTTTTTTAGTAACTTTTATTTGTAACACATCGCTGCGGGAAAGCTGCTCTTTGCCCGCCAGCCAGTCCTTAAGCTGGCTTCGTTAGGCTTGGCTCATCTCATCCAGCTTGGCTTGGCTCCATCCCGAGGCTGCCTGATACAGTGAGACACGCTCACCTGAACTGCTTTTTGGGGTCAATTTGATGGGGTTTAGCTAATGGGCTCCGAGCACCTCAGTGCCGTCCTGCTTAGGGGGTAGAAGCTTCAGCTCCAGGGGTGCAGGTTGCCCCAGCTGGAAGAGGGGGACCCAGGGGGAGAGCAAGGGTTCAGCCTGGCAAACAGCCCCCGGCTCGGTGCCGTGGCTTTGCCGTGGCTGCCCGGTAGCTGTTGGAAAAGAAATTCATGGGACTTGGAAGAGATCCGTTGTCTTTTGAGGAAATGAGCTTCTGGGGAGGTTTTGGGAGCGCTCGAAGGCTTTTTATTGCTTTCTGCGACTATTTTTAACTCCTTGGCTGTTTCCATAGCGTTTTGGAAACAAGGACAAGCTTTTGGCGCTGTCGCAGAGAGGGGGGAACCTTGGCCGGGGCTGCGGACAAGCCTGGGGGCTGCGGCACGTCGGCTCGGCACGGCAGGTGGCTTCAAAAAGCACTGGGGAGGCCATGTGCCAAAAGGCAACCGTCACCACGGCCGGCTGTGACAGCTCCTTGGCCGGCGGCAGCAGCCTGATGTATCACGCAGCAGCTCGGCCCTGGTGCCGCACGGTTTACTGTTTTTACGCAGAGCAGCATCCTTGCAAAACCGGAGCTGTACAAGCGAGCGCCTCGATGGGGCTGAATCACTCCAAATGTAAAGTGGAAAAATTCCTTCAGAGGTGGAGTTTTATTCCTGTTTTTATGCTTGGGTTTTTTTGGGTTGGTTTTTTTTTTTTTAGCAGCTGCGTACGGGTGGGTTTTGCCACGCTGGGTGTGATTCAGCTCTTGACTCGCCTTTTCCACGTGCCAGGGCTTGCTTCGCAGCTGGTCTCTCCATTGAGTTTCCCCCAGCTGGCATTGCGGCACGCTCCGGCAAGCTCGCCTTGTTCAGCGACAACACCCAGGCACACCTGGCAGAGGCGTGCAACGGTGTATGATGACTGTCATTGCTGAGCAGTTGTTCAGGGATGTCTGATGGGCGCGAGGTCCTGATAAGCACCCCGGGAACACCAGCTGCAGATTTACCTCTCTTGCCCTTATACGGACATCTCCGCTCTCCTTGCTGCTGGGATGCTGAGGTAGCCACACTGCCAGCCCCAGGGCAAGTCATGGAGGCGACCTAGCACGTGTGAAATCCCAGCAGAGGAAAGGTGACTTTTTCCCAGTCACTGAGCTGCCTGGCATGCTCTCAGTGCCATGGGGCTGCTCCTCTGTGGCACAGGTGAGCTTGTCCAGGCTGTCCCAGTCTCTCTGCCAGGACATGGGCTGCAAAAACAGCTTTAACAAACAGAGCCGCTGCGTTTCCCCCCTGAAGGTGACCCCGCTTTCCTGTTTAAGGTCAATCCTAGCGTATTTGTATTTCTGACGCCACGAAGCCGGCATCCGGCTCTGATGAGAAGCGGGCACGGATCCTGCAGCGTTCAGCTGGGTGGATATGGCACCATGGCGGCCGGACGGTGTTTCTTCTCCTAAAATCCTGCCCTAAAAGCAGGTATTGGGGTGGAGCGAGCCCTGCTCCTCAAACTGCCGGCTCCGGGGGTCTCGGTGCGGGATGGGCTCAGAGTTGCCTCTGGATTTGGTTCCCAGCCTGGTCTGTGTTTAACCGAAACCCGGCTTAGCATGATCCTGACCCCCTTGCAGCCGACAGTGCTGCTCCTGAGCCTGGGGGAAACACTTCCCCCTGGTCCTGGTGGGATGAATGGCTCGTTAAAAGCTGTCACTGCAGCATTCCCTGGCCGTGAGCTCACCGCAGCCCACGAGCCGGCCTTGAACAATGCTCCCCGTTCACCAGGCGGCAAGGAGACGGCGGAGGGAGGGGTGGGACCTGGGTCCATGGATGGACCAACAGGACCATCTGAAACCGAACCGTGGCCAGTGGGTTCACAGCAGTCTTGGACTGCAGACAGAAGGAGCAGGAGCGATTGAGATTTTACAGCATAAACTTTGCCGCTTGGTTAACGGTGGTTTATTTTCCCCCCATGGAGCCAAGGTGCCGGCATCTATGAGCGCCAATCCAGAGCCTGAGCCTCCAGCTTTTTTGCAATAAAAGCTGCGATTTCAGGCCGTAATTCGGCAGCACTAATGGCCCCGGGTGGAGCAGCAGGAAATACCTGCTTTGTGCGTTATTACCTAGGGCTGGGGTCCGCAGGGGAACCCCGGCTGCAAACTGGGAGCCGGCAGCACCTTTAATGTACATGAATGCCCGGTTCCCCTTTGGGAAATAACGCCCTGCTCCTGGGGGAGACCGAGATGCATCCCAAAGCCTCGGCGCAGGAATATGCACTGTTTGCAGTTCGTTGTCTTGACCTTTGCCAGCCGCTGCCAGCAAATATTTGCTGCTGAGCACCTAAGGAGGGGGACAAAGTAGAAAAACCTCTCCCCTTGCTGGCAGAGGCGTTACTGCAAACCCCCCCCCCCCAGCTCCTGGAGTGTGGGTGGGCAGGGCTGGCTGCCTGTTTTGCAGGCAGCTGCCAGCCAGGACATCCTTCCTCCTGCTTGCTTGGCAGAGTCTGGCAGCTTTCACAGGGCGAATCCCCCCATGGGTCTCCAGTGTCCTTGCAGCGAGCAACCCGCCGGAAAGAAAGCAGAGCCGGGGATCCGCCAGTGCTGCGGGGTGGCTTTTGTTCCCAGCAGACGTCACGGTGTGCCAGCAGGGTCCCCGTTTCCCTGTTTATTCTGCAAAATAACACACAAACCCTTAGTCCTGGAGTTTGACAACAGCATGGGGGAGAGGTGGGCTTGGGGCGAGGGGTTGGAGATGGGGACAAGCGGAGCCAGGCTGGGGGGACACAGTGAGTATGGCCCCTGAAAAGGGGGAGTTGGTGCATCAGTTCACAGCGAGGTGTGGTTTCTCTGGTCCCCAGTCTGACTGTCCTTCCTGCCTTGTCCTCGCAGACATTCACAGCTTGGTGCAACTCCCACCTGCGGAAGGCTGGCACGCAGATAGAGAACATCGACGAGGATTTCCGCGATGGCCTCAAGCTCATGCTGCTTCTGGAGGTGATTTCAGGTCAGTCCCTCCCACTCCATATTTTTGCCAGGCAGGACATGTTGGTGTGACCTCCCATCCCTCCTGTCTGTCATCGTCAATGTCCCCTGTACCTGTACTATTCATAGTGTGCAGAAGAGTCCCTGCAAGGTTTATAAAGTGGCATTTGAGGATGGTGGTGGGTTTGTTGTTTTTTTTAATGTGCCAATATACCTCAAAGCAAGTCTTTTGTCCTGTGGCCTCACCTCTAAACACTCGTCCTCCTCCCATGTTCTTTCACTGTTAACCTTAAACAAAAAGCTTTAGTCCCGCTGGCTTCTCCTTTCCAGGGGAACGATTGCCAAAACCAGAGCGGGGAAAAATGAGAGTGCATAAAATCAACAACGTGAACAAAGCCCTCGATTTCATCGCCAGCAAAGGTGTCAAGCTGGTCTCTATAGGAGCTGAAGGTGAGTCTGGACCTCCAGCACGTCTCGGTGGCCCAATCCAGGCCACGGCGGGTAGCGGGAAAACTTGCCAGCCGGCACCAGCACCGGCTCCTCTGTGTCACCATGACCCGCGGTCTCTGCCCACTGCCCCGCAGCATGACACTGCGAGCTGGTGCGGGGACCCGACGCTGGCACCTGAACGATGTGCTGGCAACGCCTGCCTGTGATTTGCCTGACTTTACGGCAGCGGGCGCAGCGGGAGCTGGTATTTTGAAGGCAGTGTTACACACCCCGGGTGGCGGGTGAGTCATGGCGCTGGGCGGCATACCCGGATCATCGGCGTGGGTTTATCGCTGCGGCCACAGACCGGTCCGCAGTTGAGTCAGCTGGGAGGTGTCGCCAGTCTCGCTGCCACAGGGGAGTCTGTGCACGCTGTCCAGGAAGTGCCAGGCAAGTGCCGCTCACCGTGTTGGAGCTCAGAGGTTAAAGGTGGTGCAGGCTCCTTCTCCAAGGTCACTGCTATTTTGGGGAGGCTGTTGCGCAATGCGGTTTTGCTGGACTCATCAGAAAAGAGTGGCTCCTTCCAGCCTGCGCCCCAAGCCTGGATGAAGTGAGGCTTGCTAGGCAAAGCGTGAACTCCCCCCTCTCCTGCGGCAAGCTCCAGACAGGCTGCAGGAGCCGTCCCAAGGTGTTTTGGTTGATTTTCAGCCTGCGGGCAGGGAGGTTTGACGATCAGTTGAAGGCTCAGCTTCCTCCAGGGCCCATCGCATGGGTACCTGCTGCTGCCTTGACTAATTGCCATTGGTGATCAGGTCAAAAAAAAAAAAAACCTCTAGAAAAGTCAAATATTTGCAGCTGCGTTGTTCCAAGTCATTCTGCCTGTTGTTCCCTTTGAGTCTTGCCCAGTGTTTGTACTGGCAGGAAAAGCATTATGGTTTAAAAAACAAAATTCCTCCCATTAGATGAGGATCTCTGATTTTCCTCAGTCGCGGGGTTCTCCGGGGCCAGGCCAGCTCCTGACTCTGCCCCAGCTGTGTCAATTTGGTCCATCCCTACGAAAATCAACCTGGGCAAACGGAGCAGAAAAAAACCTTTGCTTCGGCTTTTCTCTGGTTGCACACGAAGCAGAGCGTGTCCTTTGCCTTGGGGAACGGGCTCGGCGTCGCCTTTGCACCAAACACGTGGACGTCGAAGGGTTCACATTGCAAACGCTGGCTTGATGTGGGAGAGGACGCGGTGCCGTTGTGGTCCTGCGAGCTGGGAGCCTGCTGCTAAAGAGAAGCGGGTTAAACGCTGGATTTAATTCCCTCCCTCCCTTGCTCTGAGGTCTCTGTGCTCCTCCCTGGGGCTGGGGGAGAGGATTTCCCAGTCTGCACAGCAGCCGGGACCACTTGCCTTGGGATTTACTCGCCGCTGACAAAGCCCAAGGGCTGCCCCAGAGCTTTGGGGTGGTTTTTGCAGGGGACAGGGCCCCGTTTGGCAGCGGCTCACCTTGCAGAGCCAGTTTTTTAATAGGCTGGAAGACTGCGGCTCGCTCCGAGGTTACATCTTTGAAGTCTTGTCGGCTGGCGTCGCTTGCCTGCTGGGGAAGACTGCCTGTTCCTGAAACCGGTGCGTGTTCCAACTGGTGCCACATTAAAATACAAGATGCGAGGGTGTGGTGGCGGTTACAACAGCCGTTTATCCACCAAAGTCTCCCACGCGTCAGCTGAACGGTCACTGCAGGCAACTGCTCCTTGAGTATCTTGACTTAATCCCTCAACCTCCCCCCAAAACAAGCGCTTGGGTTGCTCAAGAGATGAGAAATGTCACATCTGCTTGTTCAAGGAGATACCTTCCAGCCTCCCCAGCCAGGGGTGAGCCGGAGCTTCTCGGGAACCATGGTTTGGTTCTCCTCAGTGGTTGAATGAGCTGTCCCATCAGCTTGGGATGCGGTGGGCTGCGGCAGGTCACCGTCCGGACCCGCTGAAGATGCGACCGGCACAAGGTCTGGCAGAGACGGAGCTGGGCATTAACACCACCATTGTGAAACTGGGTTTGCAAATACTTATTTTGGAGGACGCTTGCTCCGGTTCTGGACTTATTTGGTCACGAAAGACACGGGGCGAGGATCCGACGCGTTGTGGGTGAAGAGCGAGCTGCGCATTACAGGATCGTTGCGTAGCTTCCGATGTACCAGACGAACGCACGCAGCGAAATCAAGTGTGGGGTGGGTTGGGTGGCAAGCCCAAATCTGGGCTCTGGGGTGCTGTTCCGGCAGCTCCTGCCTGTTTCTCCGTACCTGAAGGCAAAGCGGGGAGGGGAAGAAGGAGCTGCCTGCCTGCCGTTGGCATTTGCTGGCATCCCGTTCTGAAGATCTGATGAGCTCCTGGCCTGTCCTTGCGAGCTGCGAAGCAATCGGTGTCTCTCTGGATGTGCTGGAGGGGCAGTCCTAGCATTGGGCTTCCCAATGAGGTGCCGGAGAGCCACAGACCTTCCCCACTGGCTCCCTGCTCCCGCATCTCTTGGAGTTACTCTGTAGATGGGAAGGGACATTGGCTGCCTCCGGCCGCGGGGAGCTGAATGTCTGTTTTTAACCTTTGGCTTTCAGAGATCGTCGATGGCAACGCGAAGATGACGCTGGGCATGATCTGGACCATTATCCTCAGATTTGCCATTCAGGACATCTCAGTGGAAGGTAAGGGGCAGGGATACATGCACCATAGGCGGCATCGCACGCCGAATCTGCTCTCCGAATCTGCTGGCAAGGCTGCTCTGGCTGGTTCGTGAGCTGCCATGTCCCTTTGCAGAGACCTCGGCGAAGGAGGGCTTGCTACTGTGGTGTCAGAGGAAGACGGCTCCCTACAAGAACGTCAATGTGCAGAACTTCCACATCAGGTAACCCTCCTTGATGGCCGCCTTGGCTCTGAGATCTGCTCCTTATCCAGGCTGCCTTTCCCAGAGAGGTTTTCCAGGATCGGAGGAAGATGCACAATTCATCTTGGCCCTTCTACTGTAAATTAGTGAACCGAGGAGGGGTGGACAAGAGGGATGTCAGGGGACCCGTGTGTGTGAATTTAAGCCCTGTGCTGGCACAGGGATCTCACTCTCCCCTCCTCTCTTGCAGCTGGAAGGATGGTCTTGCTTTTAATGCCTTGATCCACAGACACAGACCGGAGCTCATCGAATACGACAAACTCAGAAAGGTAAAACTCAGTGGTAGTGCAGTCTCTTCTCTGCTGCTTTTCTCGACTGAAAACTGAGCTTTGAGCTGGCGGAGAAGCACAGCTGTCCGTCCATCCGTCTGTTTAACTGCCTCAGCAAGGCATCTGGGCTCCCTGCAGCCCTCTTCATTAGCTCATCTCCTCTCTCTAGGATGACCCCGTGACGAATCTGAACAACGCCTTTGAAGTGGCGGAGAAGTACCTGGACATCCCCAAGATGCTGGATGCAGAGGGTAAGCTCTCCAGGTGCTTCGAGCTGTAACATGCTGCCGAAGGGTGACGTTGTCCACGTGTCATAAACATCCGGGTCCTTGATGGAAGATCCACTCCTTCGGGCACCAAGGAAGCACGCCGGCGGCCAGCCTCGCTTGGAGCAGGGGAGGGGGGTGGTTTAACGTCAGGGGACCGTATTTAACACACTCTTCTGCCCATACAGGTATATTTATCTGGCTTTTAAGCGCTGCTTGTTTGTGGATTCCAGCCTAAAGAGGAGCTGGCTCCTAGGCACAGCGTGGAGAGCGAGCCTGGCTCGTGCCATAGGTGGCGAATGTCCCCCTCTCAGTCTAACCCTTGTTCACTTGCAGACATTGTCAACACAGCTCGCCCCGATGAGAAAGCCATCATGACCTATGTGTCGAGCTTCTACCATGCCTTTTCTGGGGCTCAGAAGGTACCGGAGGCGGCTGTGTCCATCTTGCTGTAACATTTCCAACTGCAGCATCCTACACTCATGTGACTTCTCTTTCAGATGGCCATTTTGTCTCTTGTTGACTTGGGAACCAGACCTCAGCTCGTTCACATGGGTTTAAAAAGCCACTCGGCTTCCCCAAATCTGTCTGTAATGCGATGCTAGCACAGCTGGGCCAAGGGGCTGGCAGAGCACCAGCCTGGCACTAACCTGGGGCAGAAAGGAGCTTCCTGAAGCTGCCTGATGAGTCTTGGGAGCTCAGATACATCTCAAAATGAAGCCTCAGCACTTTGCAAGAGGCTGAGCTATTAAGCAGGGGAAGCACAGTGGCAAAAATAACCCCGTCAGCCAGCTCTGGTTTGGATCCCAGGTCCCAGCAAGCGCTTGTTCCCCTCTGCCGCATGCCTGAGGGAGGTTGAGGATTGCTGTGCCGCTTCTTCACCCTCTCTCCTCCCTTTCTCTCTGCGCAGATATTGTAGGCACTCTCAGGCCCGATGAGAAGGCCATCATGACATATGTTTCCTGCTTCTACCACGCTTTCTCGGGTGCTCAGAAGGTGAGCTTTGCCAGGTGGAGCTGCATGCTTGGGTCAAGCCGCTACTAACATCGGACCTTCGGTCTCCTGAGGGTTGTTGCACTGCTGCACGGCTTCTGGAAACATAAAAATGGGGCTGGCTTTAGCTCCGCTTCACTCAGGAAAAGGGCAAAGCATAAGCTCCTGTCTGGGAGGAGAGCTGGGCCGGCTCCTGCACTGGAGAAGTCTTTCCAGGCTTAGTGTAGCTGGGCTTTTGTCACCGTACGGGGCAGGAGGTAACCTGGGTAAACCGAGAAAAGCCCGAGTCCTGGTTTGCACTGCGACCCGGGTTTCTGATGCATCTCTTCAGCACAATCCGGGCTTGCAAGAGCTCGAGACAATGTCTTAAATCAGCTTTACCCAAGGGCTTGGGGAGGGGGGGCTGGTGTTCCCTCCAGCCCAGTCTGAGACCTTCGTTAGGGAGACTCGTTAGACCAGTGCTCGGAGCCAGGCATGAAATCCATCATCCTGTCAGGGTGCTGCCTGTCACCGTGGGGTGCCTGGGGAGGACTCCTGACCTACCTCCCCACTCAGCACCATTGCTCAGCTGCCGTTTCCTTTCCTTCCTTCCTAAACACCTCATGTTAGACCCAAAGGGGGGTGGCTCGCAGCGTGGTGGGTGCGTTTTGAGACATTGCTGTTTTGGGTGGATCAGCAATTACTGTTTTGTGCTAATTGGAGGGATTCGAGAAGTGAGTGAGCCTTTCAGACGTCTGGTGGCTGAGAAAGCTGTTGGCGTGCGAAGAGCTGGGGCTGAGCCTCAGCTTGTGTGGGAGCAATCCAGGTCTTGACCCGCACAGCTGAATTGTGGTCAGAGCCCCCCGAGCGTGGCCGGCACCGAGCTCTCGAGGACGGCTGCCCCACAGCATAGGCTGTCGCTGCTGCCCACAGCTTTGGGAAGCTGCTGCCCCCAAAGGGGGTAAACCCAAAAGGCAGAGACCCTGTCTCTGCATGGCTCCACTGCCAACAGCTGCTCTGCAGGCGCTGGCATCGCAGGTTTTACACCGGCCGGAGGTCCTGCACAGCTGTGGGATGGTTAATGAAGGTTGGGGTTAACTTACTGGCTGCATGAACCCCCCTGCAGCAGCAGCCTGCATCTGGAGGGCTGCAAATCCCAACCTGGCTGGTGGTTTTTATTCTTGCTGGTCCGCTCCTGGCCGGCATGCCCTCCTCATCAGCTGGCCTCGATTAGCTGCGGGAACATGTGCTGTTTTCTTCTGCGCCGTGCTGGGAGGTGGCAGCGCCTGGCTTCAGTGGGGAGCATGGCTAATGTGGTTAAGCCGCACCCAGGGCAGCAGGAGGAGCAGCCCGGCACTGTATCCCATCTCCCTCCTGCCTTTTCCTTGGGTTTCAGACTTCTGATGCCTAGCTTTTCTCTTTTTATTTATTTATTTTTACTTTTCCCCTGTGGCGACTCGTTTTTCCTCTTCCCCATCCTTCTGTAGACCCTCTCCACTATTTCTGTTGATGTCTGGCTTTCAACTCCTCTTCTTGGACTCTTTCTGTGCTGCCTACCAAGGTACTCGATCCCCCAGGCTTATCTTTTCTGCCTCCTCCTCACCCTCCCACCCAGTGTAGAGAGGATCTGCCTTCATGGAAGAGCAGAAGACCGAAGGATGGTGCTTAGAGATGGGTAACAAAAAAAAAAAAAAGAAAAAAGAGGAGCAGCCTGGGTGTGATGGGCTTTTCTCCCGCTCTGTGGAAAGCAGTGCCAGACCCCGGCAGGGCAGTGCACCTCCGGATAGAGAGCAGGGAAGGAAAAACACTGGGTCAGCGTGGGTCTCGCTCGTGACAGTGGCACGCTCGGTGTGGCCACGGGCTTTGAGGCTCCGGCACTCGAAACTCAAGTTTGCCTTGTCCATGAAGCCGTTGGTAAGGTTTGACCTGCGATGCTTGTGTGGAGGTAGCGATGCTGGAGCTGCACTGGAAGTTGCCCGTGATGGTCTTGGGGAGCTCTGCTTTCCACAGCCTCGAAGCCAGGCTGCGTCTCCCCTGCACGGTGCTCAGAGATCCTCTGCACCCAGCCGGGCTGCCGGAGGGGGATGCTCTGCAGCTCCCAAATCCCCCAGGCCAATCGGAGTGCTGCTCTGGCAGAACGGGTCTGGTTGGGATGGGTATGTGCGGGTTGGGGCACCGCAGCCTTCCGCAGCTCTGAATCCCTCCTCGTGCTGCTCTTCCCCTCCAGGCCGAGACTGCGGCAAACCGCATTTGCAAAGTGCTGGCTGTCAACCAGGAGAACGAGCACCTGATGGAAGATTACGAGAAACTCGCTTCTGACGTAAGCCACCCGGCCGCCCCATCACCGGCGGGGTTGGGGGGACCCGTGCCCCCTAAAACTGGCCTCCCTCTGCTGTTCTCCACCCCTGCCCATCAAATCCCATTCCCCCCCACAGCTGCTGGAGTGGATCAAGCGTACCATCCCTTGGCTGGAGGACCGCAGCCCGCAGAAGACCATACAGGAGATGCAGCAGAAGCTGGAAGACTTCCGTGACTACCGGCGCATCCACAAGCCCCCCAAAGTGCAGGAGAAATGCCAGCTGGAGATCAACTTCAACACCCTGCAGACGAAGCTCCGGCTGAGCAACAGGCCTGCTTTCATGCCCTCCGAGGGGAAGATGGTCTTGGTGAGCAGCTCCTGGAGCATCCTGCGCTGGTGGGGGGAGTAGAGCTGGGAGACCCAGGGGTGATGAGGTGGGAGGGGGGGTCCACCCATTCTGAATGCTGCGGTTGAGAGCGTGGAAGCTGGAGCTGCTCTCCTGTGCTCCCAGAGGGGTTTTGGGGATGGATTCCTCTTCAGCTTCTCCCAAAACCCGCGCTGATGTAAGACGGGGCTCCCAAAGTGGTCAGAACAGCTTCGGAGGGGCACGCGCCTCTGCTGCCATCAGCGTGGGGAGGAGGGGACCCTGCTGCTGGCAGTGGTGACGATGAGGAGGTGGGGGAAGAACGGTCATACCCACCCCGACAGACCCCTGAGCCTGAGGCCCCTCTGCCTTGTCCCCAGGACATCAATAACGGCTGGCAGCACTTGGAGCAAGCCGAGAAGGGCTACGAGGAATGGCTGCTGAACGAGATCAGGCGGCTGGAGCGGCTCGACCACCTGGCCGAGAAGTTCAGGCAGAAGGCGTCCATCCACGAGGCCTGGACCGAAGGTAGCAGGTTGGGGGGGCACTTTTCGGTGGTGGGGGGATGGGGAGGTTTTGCGTCCATCGCAGGTGGGTCACCCTGAGAGCGACAAAGCCCTTGGAAAGCGCCTCGACCCTTTTAAAATCCACAAGCCACCCCACTCCTCCGGGAGCAGGAGGGACCATCCATGCTGTGGACCACAGCAGCGGGGCCAACGTGGTGGCAAGCTGCTGGTGTGAGCGACCAGAGTCCCTGTCCCCTGCCCCTGCTCTAAGAGCAGCATGTCTCAGAGATGCTCTTTGTTATTTCGGGGTTTCTGGATACATATCAGCTTGGGCAGGGGGGGAAAGCTGTTTGGGGTCTGCCTCGGTGCCTCTCCCAGCGCATTCGGAGGGGGACAAAGTGTCAGCCCCACCGGGGAGGTGACAGCCCTCGCTCCTCTGTCCTTAGGCAAGGAGGCCATGCTGAAGCAGAAGGACTACGAAACTGCCACCCTGTCGGACATCAAAGCCCTCATCAGGAAGCATGAAGCCTTCGAGAGTGACCTGGCGGCACACCAGGACCGCGTGGAGCAGATTGCAGCAATCGCGCAGGAACTCAAGTATGTCTCCACACCCTCAGGGACCCTGGGACGCCCTGAGCTTTGGCCCTTTTTTCCCCTGCTCTCTGCAAAACCTTTCGTACCGGGGGTCTTGCAGCAAAACCCGGACTGTGGCTCACCTCCGAGCGCCGCGCCGGCGGCTGCCTCCTCTTCACAGTGCCCCTATTGTTCTGCCTGTCCCTTCCCCCTCCTGTTTTCTCTGCTGCTAGAATACGGTTATTGTAAAGCAGCCCGGCTCTTTTTTTTTTTCCTTTTCCCCAGTCAGATAAACTTGCACACAATTAGTACACTGAAAGCCAAAGGCAGGGCCAAGCCATGAATGGAGCCCTTATTCCAGCGGCCCAAGTCACCGACAACCGGGAAACGGGGACACGCGGCTGGGGAGCATGGAAAATGCCACAGCAAGGAGCGAGGCAGAGGCCAAGGAGCCGCAGTGGCTCAGGCAGGAGCCGGTCTTGTGCACACTGGGCTTTTAACGAGCCCTGGCGTCGCCAGAGCTCACCCTGCTCACCGCCTCAGCGGGGGCTCCGAAAGCCGCTGGAAGGGCCGCTCGTAGCCGAGCATGTCCCTGTGTCAGGATGTGGCCGGCCATGATGTGGGGGGGCTTAGCCCATCCCGAAGCGGCTCTCGTGGTCCCTTCCAGCCCCAAACTCTGCGCCCCCCCCCATCTCCTCACCCTGCTGCATTTCTTCCCCCTGCTAAAGTGAGCTGGATTACTACGACTCTCCCAGCGTGAACGCTCGGTGCCAGAAGATCTGCGACCAGTGGGATGTTCTGGGCTCCTTGACCCACAGCAGGAGAGAGGCTCTCGAGGTAAGCACAACCCGTCTCCTTGCTGGCTCCCTGCCCCAGATGGGGACAGAGGGGACAAGGCCACCATGGTGGGAGGGGTTTCCTCCGCTCCTAACTCCTCCTGGCCATGTGCAGAAAACGGAGAAGCAGCTGGAAACGATCGACGAGCTGCACCTGGAGTATGCGAAGAGGGCAGCCCCCTTCAACAACTGGATGGAGAGTGCCATGGAAGACCTTCAGGACATGTTCATCGTCCACACCATCGAGGAGATCGAGGTAGGAGGCCGTGGGAGGAGAGGTGCGAAGGCTCTGTAGCCTTCAGCTTTCTGCAGAAACATTTGCCTCCTGTTTTGAGATGGCTGCTTGGCCATTTCTCGTGCGAGCTCTGGGGTCTGCAAGATCCAGGGAGCTTCTCTTGGGGGGAAGGATGAGCTAGTATAAAATCACTCTCACAGCGGCTCCCCAAACCTGGCCCCAGGCTCTAACCCGGATCCCATCTCCCACAGGGACTCATCGCTGCTCACGACCAGTTCAAGTCCACCCTGCCCGACGCCGACAAGGAGCGCGAGGCCATCCTGGGCATCCAGAGGGAAGCACAGCGGATCGCGGACTTCAACAGCATCAAGCTCTCTGGGAACAACCCCTACACCTCTGTCACCCTGCAGATCATCAACTCCAAGTGGGAACGGGTAAGTGCCTCCTCCAGCATCAGCACCACGTGTAGCCGAAGCGCCAGCAAGGCCGTCTGTTGGTATGCCAGCAAATAATAATGAAGGCTGTGAGGCTGTAGCTCCTGCTCCCTCTGCAGCCGGATGCTCCACAAGCTCCTTCCCCTTGTGCCTGGAGTACCGTGGGTTTTCATGGCTGTGCCTTTCTGTAGCTGCCTTTCTGAAATACCTCGATCCCCACAGCCCTGGCAAAGGTTTGTCCCCGCTGCCACGTGCGCCCACGGCTCTTCCAGCACCGTCCCCTTCTCCTCGCAGGTCCAGCAGCTGGTGCCGAAGAGGGACCATGCCTTGCTCGACGAGCAGAGCAAGCAGCAATCCAACGAGCATTTACGTCGGCAGTTCGCCAGCCAGGCCAACATCGTGGGGCCCTGGATCCAGACCAAGATGGAGGTGAGGGCTTGGCCGGCACTGGAGGGGTGGCTGGCAGCAGTTATGCCAGCGGCTGGTGGGCTCCGCTGGAGCCAGAGTGCCATCTGCCGTCCAGATGTCTGGGGAAGGCAGAGCTGCAGCCCTGGAACCTCCCTTGGGAGCAAGAGCTGCCCGGTGTCTGCGTTGCCCCAGCTCCAAAAAAGGACGGAAAGTTATGAATCCGTTGATAAGATCAGCCCGGTGCACCCCGAGGCTCGTGCTTAGGCTTGCTAGCAGCTGTCAGCCCCCCATGTCAGGCATGGATGGATGGGTTGGTTCGGAGCTTGTGGCATTGCTCCTGGCATGCCCGATCCTGACCCGGCCCCGCTGGGGTTGTTTTCCCCAGGAGATCGGGCGTATCTCCATCGAGATGAATGGCACGCTGGAGGACCAGCTTAACCACCTCAAGCAATATGAGCAGAGCATCGTGGACTACAAACCCAACATCGACCTGCTGGAGCAGCAGCACCAGCTCATTCAGGAGGCGCTGATCTTCGACAACAAGCACACCAACTACACCATGGAGGTGGGTGACCTTCGCCCACCCAGACTTGAGGATGGTGAAGGGAGAGCTTTGAGCCTTCCTTGTAGAGCTGAGCCAGGCTTCAGCTCTCTCCCTGCGGTCCGCCCAGAGCATTCAGTGACACCCAAAGGTGCTCTCTCCCTTCTAGTTGGAGCCTTGCAAAGCCTGGGCTTGAGTCAGGGTGCTGGGGTGGCACCAGTAGCTGCTTCCCATCCAGTGACTCCTGCTTCCCTGACCGCAAGAGTCACCATCAAATGGTGGCATGCCTCAACTCGACAAGCTGGGTTGTCCCTTCCCCAAGACCCTCACCTCTCCTCTCGCCCTCCAGCACATCCGCGTGGGCTGGGAGCAGCTCCTCACCACCATCGCCCGCACCATCAACGAGGTGGAGAACCAAATCCTCACCCGTGACGCCAAAGGCATCAGCCAGGAGCAGATGCAGGAGTTCAGGGCTTCCTTCAACCACTTCGACAAGGTACCGGGGCACCTCGAGTGCGCCGGGGCGGTGCTGTCAAAACCTGCCTTTGCGTCTCAGCTGTCTGCTTCCCCTCGGGGTGGGGGGTGCAGAGGGAGCTGATGCGCTGGCCCTCGTCATGTCCCCCCCCCCACAAAGCTGCTGCTGCTCTTTCGGAGGAGCAAGACCCATGGGATTATTTTCTCCCCCGGTGCTGGGATGCAGCCCCGGGATGTGGTGGGGGTGGCAGAGCCCTGCTTTCAGCCTCCTCTATGCAGCAAAGCCAGTGTGCCTTCCACTAACGGCGTGTCTTTCCCCTGTCCCGCCCCCCCCCCGGTGCATGTCTCCGGCCCCCCGTTCCCCCCCTCGCCGGCCGGCATGGCTTCCCCCCATGCTGCGGTGCAGGACCACGGCGGTGCCCTGGGACCAGAAGAGTTCAAAGCCTGCCTCATCAGCTTGGGATACGACGTGGAGAATGACCGACAGGTACCCAGCCTCACCGCCCCGTGGCTGCAGACGCCATTAACTTCTCTCCTTTCTCTCTTCCTCCCCATCCCATGGTCTTCCTCCCCTTCCACGCTCCTCCGCCTGCATCCGTGCTGGATTTCCCCCTGCGACCTCCCTCCCCTGTTGACTGCTGAAACGCCTCCTTTAACTGAATCTCTGCCTCTCTCCTCCCTTCCTCCCTGCCCTCCTGGGTTTTCCTTCCTCTTCCTCTCTGTCTCTGCACGCACTCTCCATCTCTGCCCTCTGCGGCCGTCTCTCTCTCCTCTTCCTCCTCTTCACCCTCTTGGAGTAGAAGTGCACAGGAAGCATGGACACCGATGACTTCCGAGCTCTCCTTATCTCCACGGGATACAGCCTGGTACGCTATCTGCTATTTCCCCCCCTTTTTTTCCCCACTTTTTTCCCTTTCTGATCTTCTTTTCATTGCCTGTGAACCTCCGGGGCTGGCGCTCACTGCAGGATGGGTGAGAGAGGGCTGGGGGCAGGAGGGGACGGTGCCGAAAGCCAGGAACGACACCAGACGCTTTGTTTGTGCTGTGGCGATCCCTGATGCCTCGGGAGATTCCCTTCCTGTGCGGCTGTAGATGGCAGAGGGGTCTCACGGTGGGCTCGAGCCAGGTCCGGCGGCCATCTCCGAACACCAGAGCGCCCTGCAAAGGTCCGGTGTGCCCTCCTCTCACCACGGTCCCCCTCCCACTAGGGTGATGCCGAATTCAACCGGATAATGAGTGTCGTCGATCCCAACAACAGCGGGATCGTCACCTTCCAAGCTTTCATCGACTTCATGTCCCGGGAGACCACTGACACGGACACGGCTGACCAAGTCATTGCCTCCTTCAAAGTCCTGGCCGGGGACAAGGTGAGGCACGGTGGGGCAGCTGGCGACGGGGATTGTGCCCGCGGTCTGTGGATGCTCATCTCTTTCCCCCCCCCCCACCCCAGAACTACATCACGGCCGAGGAGCTGCTGCGAGAGCTGCCCCCTGACCAGGCAGAGTACTGCATCGCCCGCATGGCCCCTTACCAGGGCCCCGACGCTGTCCCCGGAGCCCTGGACTACAAGTCCTTCTCCACGGCACTCTACGGCGAGAGCGACCTCTGAGCCCGGCCGCCACGGCGGCGGTGGCACTGGTGGCACCAAGCGCTGGCACTTCCTGGCAGGAGCCAAGCCCCTGTTTGTTTTTTTCCGTGCTCTGCATCCACACACACACCGACACCAGCTGTTCCCTCCGTCTGCGGGGTCTCCCCAGGGAGGGGATCACAGAAAAAGCCACGGCCACCCCACCATCCGGTTATTGTGTATTATACTGACCACATACCTATGCAATGATTTATTTTGGGTTTTTTTTTTTTTCACTTTGCTCTGCAGAGAGGGTGGGCTGCAAGCTGGCAGGGAAGGGGGGGTTCTCACCTTTTAGTCACTTTGGGTTTCTTGGCAGGGGAGCAGGGAGCCTTGGCAGCTCTGGCTCAGATGGTTTTTTTTTTTTAATATAAACCCCTTCTATTTTTTCAACTGATGGAACAGGACAGCCGCCGGCATGTTCAAAGGGAGCCCCCTCCTCCTGCCCTGCCTCTGCCCTCTTTAATTTATGCCTTTCCATAGCAGAAAATCTGAACAGGGTCTTTGCAGAACTGGCATTGGCCCCTCTGCTCCAGCTTGGGGGGGGAGTCTCACCCCAGCGCAGCCCCCTCCCCAGCACGTCCCTCCAACCTTGGAGCAGGTTTTTCTGAGGACCAAAAACCTAAAAAAAAAAAAAAAAAAGCAAAAAAGAAAAAAAAAAAAAGCCTGATCTTTTAAAATTTAAATGAAAGCCAGAAGGTTCCTATTTACTTTATTAACTTACGGATTTATTATATAAATATATATTCACCTAGCAGCATATATTACTGGTTTTCTTTGTCATGTAATTAAAATATTGCTGATAACTGTTAACGATGGAGACTGTACCCTTCCTCACTGCTGTCATCCCTCCTGTCCTGGGCCGGGGGAGCACAGGGCCCCCCCCCCCCCCCATGGCTGGGACCCCCCTGGGGCCGCCACCGGCTTCACCCACCTCTGCTCCAGTCTGTTTGGAGGATCCTGGGGCACAGGACAATAAAAGGTGTCAGATTTTTAAGGGCAATGAGATGCATCTTTCTCCTTCTGGGTGGCTCTGCCAGGGGGGAGTATGAGGCAGGGGCTGTCTGGCCCTAAAATCCCAGGAATTTGGCTCAAAAGCCCTTAGGAAGCAGAACCCTCCTGGGAAGGTTTCTGTCCTGGTTTTTTTTGCAGATTATGGCTGAAATGGAGCAAAAAGCCCTGGCCAGCAGGTCTGGAGGGGTGGGAGCTGCTGCCATGTCCTGGCTCTGCCCCATAACTGCTAGGAGTCCTGGCCCCACAGCCAGCTGCCCTCGGAGCAGGTGCTGGGGCAGCTCATGGTCACCATCATCCCGTGTCCCCCCTGCAAGGAGCGGCTGTCATGGGGATGGGACTGTGGGGCTGGGATGGGGACAGCGCCCTAGGGGTGGGGGTCAGGACCATGGGGACAGGTTTAGGGGGTCATCATGGGGGACCATGGGGCGGGGGGGGGGGGGGAAACGGGACACACAGGACCATGGGGCTCAGCACTGCGGGAAGGTGATTGAAAGGCGACAGTGGGGCTGGGACCAGCCCCAGCAGGGCCCCTGCTTGTTCTGGGGGGTCCTGGGGACAAGGTTATGGGGTGGGGTGGGGCTGGGGGGGAGCTATGGGGCAGCAGCAGGCAGTGATGGAGGCACACGTGTGAAAGCAACTTTATTGGGGTCAGCGCTGGGTGGTGACAGTGGCGCCGATGGCCCCAGCCAGCACCCGTGGGGGGGGGGCGCTGGAGAATGGGCTATGGGGCAGGCCATGAGCCAGGCTATGGGGCCAGCTGTGGGGCTCAGAAGTGGACGTAGGAGAGGACGACGTTGCCCTCCACCTCCAGCGTGTCGACATGGGGTCCCAGGGGCAGGTGGTGGGAGAAGTTGCAGAGTGGCTGGCCCTTGGCAAACACCTTGAAGCAATGGTTCCCGCAGCAGATGGAGAGCTGGGGGGGGGGGGGGAGAGTGGTTGTGGGCAATGTGCACCCTTGTGCAAGGCATGCCCTCGTGCGACACCAACACCCACCCACATGCAACACCTGCCTGGTGCAACACCCGTCCTCCTGCCCTGTGGGTCTTCATGCAACATGAACCCTTATGCAATTCCCATCCATGTGTGATGCTCACCCTCCTGCAACACAACCCCCTCATGCAATTGATCTCCCTCCCACTCGTGCAGCACCCACCCACATGTGACACCCACGCTTGTGCGTGCCCCCCCCCCCGTGCACTCACGTCAAAGTAGCAGCTGTGCTGGAAGGGGTTGTGGGGCAGATCCTGCTCCTCTGCCCCCCAGACACTGACACCCCCCCACTCCCCAGCAGGCTGTTGCATACCACAACCCCCTTGCCCAGGTTCAGGTTCAAGTGCAGCAGCATGCCCCCCCCCAGGACCCACCCGCAGGTTGATGTGGACCCTTGGGGGGGGGGGGGGGGGGGGGGGGGGGGGTTGGTGGTGGTGACAGTGGGGTCAGGGTGCTCTGGGTGCCGGGCACCCCAGGGAAGGGGGTGGGGGTCCCTTCCCCCCCCCCAATACCTTTCGGCATCAGGGGGGGAGAATGAAGCCCTTCACTACAATGATTTTCTTGGGGATGAGCTCCCCCCCCGATGGTGGCCACGAAGGGCACAGGCTGCAGACAGGACGGGGGCTGGGATGGGGACAGGACGACCCCCCCCTCCCCAGCCACCCTGTGTCGTGTGTGTGTCCCAGCTGGGGCCGGCCCCCTCCCCCCCACCGGGTGAAGGGTGGCTGTGGAAGAGGAGAGAGGGTCAGTGGGGGACAGGGCAGGGGGTCTGGGCTGTGCCCTCCTCCCCCCCCCCCCCCCCCCCCCCCCCCAGCACTCACCGGCAGGTTGCTATGATGGTAGGGGATGGTCTGCGGCCTGTCCGGGGGGGGGAGGGGGGGGGGGGCAAAAAACATCTGGGTCCTCTCCAGGGTGACCCCCTCCCCGCTCCCCGGGACTCACTGGCATGGTGGGGAGATATATGTATGTTCCCTGTGGAGAGACAGGGCAGAGGTGAGGATAGGGGGCAGGAGGGATATGGGGATCGGGGGGAGGTGTTGGGGGGGGGGCCCAGATCCCCTGATTCCATCCACCCACCCCCCCGTGTGTACACCCCTATAACCCCCTGTGTGCCCACATATCCACTTTGGGACACAACCCCCCATATATTCCCTGCATGCTCATACGTCCCTCTTGGGACCCAATATACTCCCCCTGTACGCCCATATAACCCACACACACCCCCCACACACCCCCCCCGGGACCCTGTGTGCCAATATATCCCCTAATGAGACCCAATATACTCATATTTAGGACCCCATAAAACAGCATGTGCTCATATTATCCCCTTTGGGTCCCCCATATATCCCCTGTGTGCACATATACCCCCCCCACTTTGGGACCCCATATATCACTGTGTGTGATCTTGGAAATCCCATATAGCCCTTTTTGGTACCTCCTGTAACCCTCTGTGTACACATATATCTCCTTTGAGCTCCTCACACACACACACTCCCATCTGAGCCCTTATATCCCTCTTTCAGACACATATATAATCCCATGTGAACATATATCCAACTTTGGAATTCCATATATCCCCCTTTGGGACCCCCTATACCCCATGTGTGTCTATATATATCCACCATTGGAGCGTTATATAGCTCCCTTTGGGACCTCATGTCCCCATATACCCTTTGAAACACTATATACCCCCTTGTGTGCACATATATCCCCTTTTGGAACTTCATATACCTCCCCTTTGGGACCACGTATAACTCTTGTGTGACTGTATTATTTCCCCCTTTGGGACCCCCCCATATATATCCCCTGTGTGCCCCTGTATCCCCCTTTGGGACCCCATATATCCCCTGTGTGTGCACATACTCCCTCTGGGATCCCATATAACCCCTTGTGTGCATGTATATCCCCCTCTTTGGAACCCCGTATCTCTCCTATGTGTGCATGTATCCCCCTCTGAGACCCCATATAGCTCCTGTGTGTGTACATGTACCCCCCCCCTTTGGGTCTCTATATACCCCTGCATGCCCATATATCCCTCTCTGGAATGTCCATATACTATGTGTGTCCATATACTCACCCTTTGGGACCCCCATATACTCCCTACGTCCCCTTCATCACCTTTTGAAGCCCAATGTATCCCCTGTGTGCCCATGCAGCTCCCTCTTTGGAATGCCATATACCCCTTTGGGACCCCATATACCGCCTGTGCCCTTATGTCCTCTTTTGGAACCCCATATATGCCCTGTGAGCCCCTATCTCCCCATTTGGGACCCCTTATATCCCCTTTGGGACCACATATATCTGCCTAGGAACCCCATATATGCTCTGTGAGCCATTATATCCTCCTTCGAGACCTCGTATACCCTCTGTATGCACATATATCCCCCTTGGAGACCCCATATACACCCTGTGAGCCCTTGTATCCCCCTTTAGGCCCCCCATATACCCCAGTGAGCCCCTATAGCCCCCTTGAGACCCCCCTAGACCAGCAGAGCCCACCAACCCCCTCCCCCATCCCCGCACCCAATAGGCGTGGAGGGGTGATGGTGATGACGATCTCGAAGGGGGGTCCCAGGCATGAAGGGGTGGAGGTCGTGGCACTGCTCTGGCCCCCACTGCCCCCCCATGGCGGCTGTTCAGCACCGCCTGCCCCTCCGTCCCAAACAGGGGTTCAAGTGCATCACTAGGTCAGCCCCTCCCCTGCCCCACTCACCAGGTTCACATGGAACCTGCAATGGGGGAGGGCACATCCATCCCGCTGTCCCTCCAGCCCTGCATCCCCCCCTGCTCCCCGTCACCAGCAGCCCTCCGTGTCCGTCCCCCCCCCCCCGCATCCCCCTCACCAGGCTCGCCCCAAACCTGAGATGACATGCAGCCCCCCCCCCACCTGTCACCCATCCCCCCCCCAGGCTGTGCCCATGTCCCCTCCATTTCCCCCTGTGCCCCTCCCATGTCCCCCTCGTCCTCCCCCATATCCCTTCCATGTCCACCATATCTCCCTGTGTCCCCCACCTATGCACCCAAGAGGGTGCACATGCGCATGCAAGGGGACAGCAGACACCCCCCCCCATGTCCCTAGGGTCCCTGTATCTGTCAGCGTGGGGGGATATAACACCTTGCACGTAGATGGTCATGCCGGGCCAGAGCCCCCCCCCCATCACAGAGGCCACATATGGCAGTGGCTGGGGGGGGGTGGGGGGGAGCATGAGGTCAGCAGGATCCCCACCATGTCCCTGGGGGGGACGGGGACATGACCCCTGGGACCCTGACCCCTAGGTCCCCATCCTGGGGGGGGGGGGTGACAGGACCTCCAGGGATGATACCAACCGGGTTGTAGGCGGGCTGGTAGCTGGGCACAGGGACGAAGGCCATGGTGATGGTGATGCCGGTGCCGATGCCAGGCTGGATGCGGAGCCCACAGGTGCCAGGACTTTTATAGCCCCAAATCCGAGGTAGGGCCCCTACCCTGCCCCACCCAGACACCTGGGTTCTCACACCAGCTCGGGGTGGGGGTGTTATAGACGCTCGTGACAAATTGGAGGAGCCAATTTGTATTAAATGACAAGATCGAATTTATTAGCAAGCGATAAGAGAGCAAAACAGCGCTGGGCGGCCGGGGGAGACAGTGCTCCGCCAAAGGCTCGCGCTGAAAATGGGGAAGAGTCCCTTTATTTATACAGTTTCTAGTTTCTGTCTATGTGATGGCTGGTATCTTCTGCATTGTGTGTGCGTTTGTGCCGTCATTTGTTTGTTAGGTGGAACCTCTTTCATTAATAATCGGTACTTAACTGGATACTGTGGTTTTAGATAAGTGAGGAATGTCTCTACCCCCACATGCGATTTCATGAACAAAGTTAACCAGTTCATTACAGTGGGTACAGCCCAGACACTGGGGCCCCAAACCTGGGGGGTGGGCTAACCCACCCCCCTGGGTGCTTGGGGTTCCCCCGTCGGTTTGGGGGGACCCCTTTGTGCCCCCCACATCCACCCCAGGAGGGCAGGTCCCAGGTGGTGGAGGCAGGGTGGGGTCCAGACTTTGACCCCCCCAGATGCAGGGTGAGGGGGATCCTGCCCAAGGCAGCAACACCTCAGACTCTGCCCTATGCCAGGCAGACCCAGGCGTATGGGTGTCAGGTGGGGGCGGGAGGGGCCCAGATGTGCTGTGGGGTCCAGGGGGGGGACATTGGCCTTGGTCCTCAACCCCCCCGGCACCCCGGGGTCCCCATCACCGCTCCCAGGGGATATAGGGACCCCCTCCCAGACCAATGGCAGCCCCCCAGGTCCTGTCCCTCCCCACATTGCCCAAGGACGAGGCAGGACTGGGGGATGTGGGGGCAGCCAGGTTTATTGTGGGGGGGGGGCCGCGGTGGCCCTACAGCTTGGAGAAGGGGACGTCCTCGGGACCCTTCTTCTCCATCACTACCTGCACCGACTTGAGGATGTCCTCGGTCTGCAGCATGCTCATGTTCCAGTTGGCCTGGGGATGGGGACAGGGATGGGATGTGGCACCCTGGGGGTCTAAGACGGCCCTCGGTGTCCTGGTTTCAGCTGGGATAGAGTTAACTGTCTTCCTAGTAGCTGGTACAGTGCTATGTTTTGAGTTCAGTATGAGAAGAATGTTGATAACACTGATGTCTTCAGCTGTTGCTAAGTAGTGTTTTAGTCTAAAGTCAAGGATTTTTCAGCTTCTCAAGCCCAGCCAGCGAGAAAGCTGGAGGGGCACAAGAAGTTGGCACAGGACACAGCCAGGGCACCTGACCCAAACTGGCCAACGGGGTATTCCATACCGTGTGACATCCCATCTAGTATAGGAACTGGGGGGAGTGGGGGCAGGGAATCACCGCTCAGGGACTAGCTGGGCATCGATTGGTGGGTGGTGAGCAATTGCACTGTGCATCATTTGTACATTCCAATCCTTTTATGATTGCTGTTGTCATTTTATTAGTGTTATCATTATCATTATTAGTTTCTTCTTTTCTGTTCTATTAAACCATTCTTATCTCAACCCACGAGTTTTACTTCTTTTCCCGATTTTCTCCCCCATCCCACTGGGTGGGGGGGGGAGTGAGTGAGTGGCTGCGTGGTGCTTAGTTGCTGGCTGGGGTTAAACCACGACACTCGGGGACAAAGACGGGCACAGGGATGGCAACAGCGCGGAGTCAGGGACGTCATCACAGTCAGGGAGGGGGAACAGGGACGATGAGGGAGGGAGCGTGGGCTTTTGGGGCTGGGGGTCCCGGCAGGAGGGGAGGGGACCGCTCACCACGTAACGGAGGCTCTTGGGGACAGGGTGGTCCCGTGAGCAGAGCAGGTTCACCTTGGTGCCCTGCACGGCCACGGGGCTCCGGGCTGCAATGGTGGTGGCCACTTCCAAGGCTCCCTGCAGCAGTGTCTCCTTATCGGCAAACACCCGGCTGCGGGCAAGAGAGGGGCTGCCAGTGGGGACGGGCACCCCGAGGGGTACACTAGGGACAGCCCCAAGGATGGGGTCACCTCCCAGGGGTGGTGGTGGGGGGCTGCAGTACCTCACCAAGCTGGAGCTCTGCGCTTCAGGGGCCATCATCTTGTGGGCGGTGAAGGCCAGTTCATTGATGAGACTGCAGGGGGGTTTGTGGGGTGAGACGGGGTCCCCTTGAAGTCCCCTCCCCTGCCACCAGCCCCCCCAGTGTCCCCCTCCCTGGCATCCCCCCACCCACCTCTGGCTACCCATGATCTTCGGGAGATGCTGCAGGGTGCCCACGTCAGCCACCAGCCCGATGTCCACCTCCTGTGGGCACGGGGACACGCGAGGGGGCACAGGGACGTCCAAGGAGACACGGGGACGTGGGGGGGGGGGGGGTATGGGGACAGCCGAGATGCTCCAGGGACATCCGAGGGGTCCCAGGGACACCCCAGGGTCCCCACCCACCTATCTTCACCTGGAAACCAGGCATCCTGGGCGCAGTAGCAGATGTCACAGGCAGAGATGAGATCAACACCTGCCAGGAAAAGACCCTGAGCCGGTGGGGGGGACCCTGAGCCAGTAGTGGGGGAGACCCCGGCCCGCCCCCCCCCCAGCCCCAGCTCACCTGTGCCGACGTAGGCGCCATGCACCGCTGCGATCACCGGCTTCGGGCACTGCAGGAGAAACGGGCATCGGGGGGTTGGGGAACAGTCTCCCCCCCCCGTCCATCCATCCAACCTTCTCCAGCACCGAGAAGGTCTCCTGGTACTCGCAGATCTTCCGGCGCAGGTTCCAGGCCTTCCTGGCCCTGTCCTCACCCTCCACCATTGTGAACTCGCTGCCCATCCCCATCAGGTCAATCCCTGCCCGGGGCCATACCATCACCCATTCCCGGTTGGGGTGCAAAGCCCCCCCAAGCCCCCCAGCCAGGGCTGAGACACCCCCAGGCCTCCTGGTGATGCCAAGATGCCCCTGATCTCCCCTGGCTGGGGCACAGGTACCCCAAATACCCCCACCCAGGGCAAAGTTACCCCCAATTCCCCTTGGCTGGGGTAGAGATACCCCCAGTTCCACCCAGCTGGTACCAAGATGCTCCCAGTCCCTCCCAGATGGGTCAAGACCCCCCCCCCCATTTCCCCTGCTGGGGCTGAAACAACCCCCCAATTCTGAGATTCCCCCCCAAATGAGCCAAAAATCCCCGACCCCCCCTCACCAGCCGTGAAAATCTTCCCAGCACCTGAGATGACGATGGCGCAGCAGGATGAGTCCTGGCCTATGTCCTGGAAGCACTCTACCATCTCCCTGTGGGAACGGGGACAGCTGGGGATGGGGTCTGGGGGGCCATGGGGGAGTCCCCAAGCGCCCCCGTTACCTCCAGAACGCCATGTTCATGGCATTCCTCTTCTCAGGGTGGTGGAGCTCCACATGCAGGACGCGGGTCCTGCTCCAGCATCACCCACAGCGTCTCAAAGCTGTGGCCGGGCAAGCACTGCTCTGCTGCCTCTGCCAACATCAGCTGGGCCAGCACCCAAAGTGCTGCGGCACCCAGCCTGTCACTGGGGCACTGGGACCCACTGGGGAGGGACTGGGACCCACCAGGGAGGGACTGGGAGTCCTTGGGGAGGAGCAGGGACCCACTGGAGAAGGGCTGGGGGCACTGGGACACACTGGGGAAGGAGTGGGAGTACCCAGGGAGGGACTGGGAGTTGTGGGAGATCTGGGGGCACTGGGACACACTGGGGAAGGACTGGGACCCAATTGAGAAGGGCTGGGGGCACTGGGATGCACTGGGGAAGGAGTGGGACCCACTGGGGAAGGGCTGGGGGGGCACTGGGATCCACTAAGGAAGGACTAGGAGGCACTCGGGGTACTGGGAAAGGACCCCAGCATCCAGAGGGGCCTCAAAGGGGGCACGGGAGGGGGTCATGGGCAGGGGGGGGAGTAATGGGGACCCCGGGGGTCAGGGCACACAAAAAGGGGAGACTCGGGGGGCCGTGAGGTCAACTGAGGGTCAAGGTTAGGCTGGGGGTCATGGGTGGCTCTAGGCCACGCCGGAGGGTCCCCATGGGGGGGGGGGGGGGAGGGTAAGGTTAGGCCGGGGGTCACGGGCCTGGTGGGGGGGGGGGCGGGGCCCCCCCCTCACATCTCCCCAGCAGCCCCCACAGCCCCACCGCCATCGCCTCCGTGTAGTCCTCCACGGGCCGAGGACAATGAGGACGACGGCTAGAGCGTCGCCCCTTCCCGCCACGTGACCCGCCCGCAAGGAGGCGGAAGTGCCCCTGTACCCTCCTCCCTACCGAGGCAGAAGTGCTCCCTCTTCCCCCTCCCTACCGAGGCGGACCCCGGTGCTGGGGGGGGAGGTGTGTGAGGGGTGTTGTACAGAAACCTCCCCCCTGCAGCTACACCAAACCCCCATACTCCATTGCCCAATATCCCCCCAAAACAGGGTGGGCTGACCCCTCCTTCCCCCCCCACCCCAAAAGGCCTGGTTTGTTTCCCAAACGAGTTTATTGAAAGGCAGGAGGTCAGCGGGGAGGGGGGGCACTGAGCCCATGTACAACCATTCTCCTTAAAAATGGGGGGGCTGGTGGAAAAGGGGGGGGGGGGTCGCCAGGCAGTCAGTACTGAACATCAGCCTTTAAAAAAACAGGGGTTTGAGGAAAAAAAAAAACAGGGATGGGGGGGGCGGGGGTCCCCACGGGTAGGGGGGTCCTGGTTAGGAGGCATGCTGGGCGGTGGAGAAGCAGAGTTTCAGCGTGTAGGGGTACGGCCCGTCTAGGGGAGAAGAGAAAGAAGGGGGGGGGTTAGCAGGGTGCGGGTTGGAGGGGGGGCCCCCCTGCCCCCCCCGGGGGTGACTTACTGGGGTTCTTCATCTGGTAGTGGTTGAGGAAGCCGAGGGTCTCCAGGGCATCGCTCTTGGAGTCCCACTCCAGCAGCCCCGAGGAGCTGCGCTCGCCTGCGGGGGGGGTGTCCCTTCCTCAGCCCAGCAGCTGCGACGGCTGTGCCGCCCTGCCCCCCCGCACGCCCCCCCCCCGGGGCAGGGAGCACCCCCCGGGCAGCCGCTCCCTGCCCCCCCACACTTACTCTTCCCCGAGAAGACCTTGACAGAGGAAGGTCGCTTCACACCCAGCTCGTCGCAGATCTGGGGCGCAGAAGAGAGGAAAAAAAAAAAAAAAAAAAAAGGGGGGGGGTGAGGAGGAGGAAAAGGGAAGACGAGGAAGAGGAGGAGAGGAGAAGGAAAGAGGGAGAGGAAGAGAAAGCAGCAAGGAGGAAAAAGAAAAAGAAGGCAGGAGGAGAAAAAGGAGAAGAAGGGAGGAGGAAAAAGAGGGAGTAGAAGAGAAGAAAAGGACGAGGAGGCAAAGGAAGAAAAGGACAAGGAAAAAGAGGGAGAGAAGAAGCGGGAAGGAGGGGGAGAAAAAAGTGGATGCGGGAGGAAGAGGCAGATGCAAAGAGGAGGAGGAGGGAGGAAGAGGCAGACGCAAGGAGGAGGGGGGCAGGCGGGGGTCCACCCCGTACCTCGTAGAAGTTGTCCTCGGTCACCTCCAGGGGAGCGTTGAAGAAGTGGAGGACGTTGCTGGGGTGCTGGATCCTGTTCTTGGCCGCCTGCTCGGGGGTGGAGAAGCGGTTGTTGCGGGAGCCGCTGAAGTCCTTGTAGCTGCAGGATCCATCCTCCAGCCCATAGGACTGTCCGGGCATGATGGCCTGCTGCTTGGAGACGCTGCCGGGGCAGGGGGGGTGCTCAGCATGACAGGCAGGGCTGCCCGTCGCTCCCCCCACCCTGGCCCAAGACCTACCAGACATTGAGCTTCTGCCCAAACATGAAGTTGTTGTTGAGGTGGGTGATGGCCCGGTCCACAGCATAGCCATCTGCCATCTCCACCATGGCTGCCCCTGGCTTGCTCTTCATGAACTTCACCTGGAAGGGAAGCGGTATAACAGACAATCCCCCCCTCTGTGCCCAACACCCCCCCCCCATTTACCTTCTCCACATTTCCGTAGAGGCAGAAGATGTTAAAGACGCGGTCGCAGTTCATCTTAGACTGATCCAAGCCATAGACCATGAGAACGGGGCTGTCGGCGTGGGGGCCATACTCCGGTGGCGGCGGGGGCGGTGGTGGGTGCCCGTACTGGGGGCCGTACCGGCTGGGTCCCCGGCGGTGCCCCCCCACCGGAGGGCCCATCCTTCTCCCTTCATAGTGGGGCGGCGGGGGCCCGTAACCCTCATCGTGGTAGTGCCCGTGGTATCCGCCATGGGGGCCTCCTGTGTGGGTAGAGGGTTGGAGACCCCCCTGGCATCGCATGGCTCCCCCCCCCCCCGAAGGGTGCCATACCGTACTCTGCAGGGTGGTCTCCCAGGAGTGGGGGCTGCCGCTGGCGCTTGTTGGGGTTGCCACCCGGGTCTCCTGCAGGTGGAAGAAGAGGTTAGGGTGGTCTTGGTGGGGGGGGAACACCGCTCCCCCAGGGCGCCAGGGGCCCCTCCAGTCCCTGACACCCAAGCCTGGCCCCGGGGAGGCTTTGGGGATCCCCCAGCTACCCCAGGAAGGCAATGGTGGGGCTGGCTCCGAACCCCTGCGCCCAGCTCCCAACCGGGACCCCCCACATCTCCTCCCTGCGGGGACTGAGAGCCCCGGCTGGAGCAAGGGGGCCGATCCTGGGAGAAGAAACACACCCCCACCCCCAATCCTATCCCCTCCCTCCCGCCCACCAGGGACCAGCCCTGGCCCCCCTAAGCTGACTAGGAGGGAGGTGCGGCGAGGGGAGCGCCCCACTCCGTGCCCCCCGGCCTCTGGGATGCTACTAGTTTCTACACAGCCATTTAAAAAAAAATAAAAATTAATGTACAAAAAGGAAAAATAAAAATGTAAATTAAATAAAAAGTGGCAAGACATCTCCCCACCCTGACAAAACGGGAGAGGGAGCAAGACTGGTACAGGCAGCAAAGCAACAGCAGTAACAGGTTAAAACGAGCCATCACGTACAAGGCATAAACACGCTCATGTCACCGTACAGTTGCTCTTCTCTTCCCTTTACATGACCGGGTTTCGTACAGGTTTATTCCGAGTCAATTACAAAGATTGAAAAGGGCTACTTACAGCAGGAGTACAAAGTACAATGTCCATTGTCATATAAAAATTCTGTATTTCTCTTACCATTGGACGCTTCAAGAGTGAGTTAGCACAGTTCTGAAAGATGGCGTCCCATCAAACATACACTGCGACCCTGCATCACATGGTTTCAGAGTCATAAACACAGGTCAAAGGCACAAAACCGCTACAATTTTTCTTTAAAAAAAGTAAAATTTTTTTTTTTTTTTAAAAAAAAAGGTCTCACAGATGTTTTGTCCTCAGAAGGTACCGAGAGAGAGGACGTAAAGGTGTGATAAATGAGAGTGTTCCTCCGTGTTTCACCTCCTGCAATTTGTGTTGTGCTGTAACAAAATGGTGCTTCTGGCTCTGTGTAGCTCTTTCCCATGTGCGTGTCTCCTCTGTAATGGAAATGTGTCTCGGCTCGAGCGCCAGCCCCACACAGCCCCAGCTACGGCCTCCTAGGGACCTGTGTGCCCTTGGAGTTGGGTTGCTTTGTGTTGGCTGGTTTGGTGGTGGTTTTTTGTTTGTTTGGTTTGGGTTTTTTTTGTTTGTTTTGTTTTCTCCACTTGGCGCTGATATGGTGGCAGTTGAGGACTGCAGGAGAAACAGCGTAAAGCAAAGGAACTGCCCTCCCAAACCAAACCGTGCTGAGAGCAATCCTAAGGTCTTGGAGGGCCTCAGATCTACTCCGGTCTCCGGTAAGAGCGCTGCTGGGCTTGTTTTGAGGACCCTCTGGGCTGTGTTTTCTAGTTCTGTGTACATTCGTGGGTTCGGTTTGGTCTGGTTTTGGTAAGTAAAGGTAAATGTCTGCTGTGGCATGCCGCGCCTCTTTCTCTCTCTGTGCTGTAGATAGTCCTTGGGCCACGGTGTTGTGTCCTTGATGTAATGAGCTCAAGCTGCTGCTTGTTTCTGGATGCTGCGTGTTTTCTCCAGTAAAGGTTTCTACACTGTGTGGTGTGAGGAATGTGCAGAGGCAGGTCACAGCCCGTTCGGGACTTCCGCTGTAGTACGGTCCCCGGGGTTATGTGCAAATGACTGCTCGGAGCTGGGAAAGGCCACGTTACCGCACCCCCCTGCCCACTTCCCAGTGAGCCCCCTCTCGCCCCTGCGGCTCTGCACATCTTCTACATATGTACCTGGCAGGAGAGCTCTGCCCCTGCCCCTCGCTAAGTCATGTAATGCCATTGCTTGCATCAGCACCTGAACGGCTCTGCAGCTTTGAAAAGCAGGGGTGTCCGGCAGACGGCAGCTCGGCGGCTCCCGCAGCGAATCCCAGTCCCCCCGAATCCCCCGTGCCTGCTGTCCCCCCTCCCCCATCCTTGCTTTGAGCAGTCAAGGCCACCCGGCGCCGGTACCCCCAGCTTTAAAACATGAAGCATTTGACTTAAAAAAAGAAAGAAAACCTCAAAAAAACCCCAAACCCTGTCGCCAAGCTCCTCGTGCAGGGCTGACCCTGCACAGCCCGACACGGAGGGCAACAGCAGCTGCATCCAGCCCCGGCATCCAGCTGGGAGCGGGAGATGTCCACTCCCGTGAGCACAGGGTTTTTTTGTGGGTGGGGGGTGTCTTTTTTCCCCCCACCCTGTCTCAAGCTCAAGGGAACCGGTGTCTCCCCTCTGGTTTTACAGATGGGCCAGGTGCCACCCCCCACCAGGCCAGGGGCATTTCCAACTCGCCCCTCAGCTCCAGGAAGGTGACGTGGCCCCGATTTGGCAAATCCAGTTCGGAAGATGAGGCACACAAAGAGCCGGCAGCGGGGCATACACAATAAAGCAATGGCACTTCCCCCCCAGCCACTGAACCACCAGAAACTCATTAAATATAAAAAAACCAACCGCATATCACTGGTGCAAACTCCCCCTCGCTTCACACACCTGACACCGATGCTTCCTGACAAGCAATGCGCAGAACAAACCGCCGAGAGAAATCCCCGGCCATCGCCACTCGGTCTTTCAACTCAATTCGACCCCACCCCCACCCCGAGCCCACGCCAGCTCCAGCTGAAGGTACGGGCAGGCAAATGGCATTACATATTGTGGGTCGGTATGAGAGTGCTGCGCCCGACAGCGTGTGTAGGTACAAAGCGCTTCATCGGAGATTACCTTGTCCGCTGAGGTTGGGGTTGGTGTAGTCCCAGGTATCCTGGTCGTTCTTGAAGACATTGAGGCGCGTGGGCTGCGAGAAACACCCGGAGAAGTGTCAGACGTCAGTGGCATCACCCCACAAGGGGTGTGCGCTGCCGGTGGGGACGCTTACCTTGGCATATTCGATCTTCAGCGTGCAGCACCCAGAGTAAATGTCGGCCCCATTGAGGGACGCCTTGGCTCGCTGGGCGCTCTGCACCGAGTCAAACGTTGGCAGTGTTAAGGACATTTACGGAAATGAAAGTGTCTTTAGGGAGGGTTTCGCTGTCTGGGAGGACGGAGCCGACCACGCCGTGTCAGACGTCACTCCCCGAGCACACGGATAGTTTGGGAAACCCTCAGCTCCCTCCCTGTAGCTGGGCAGGACACGCCAGAGTGTGGCTGAGGCGACCAGTCTGTGGCAGAGCCAAACCAACCCACAGCAGAAAAAACACAAGAAAGGTAGCCCCAGGCTCTTAGGACACAGAAGGATATTCCACCATGGCCTGGACACCGTTTTTCCTGAAAATAACGATCCTCTGCACAGGGCCGCAGGGGTTGCAGATGGTGTAGAGCACGTCCTGTGGGACAGGAGAGGTGAGAAAGCGTGAGGGACCTGGCTGAGGCACAGCAGCGGCGCCCCAGAACCCCCCTGAGCCCCCCCAAAGCAGCATGTGCCAGGGCCGGGAGAGATCTGCGTGCTCATCTCCGCGTTCCCAAAACCCTCGGGATCCCCCGGCACATCACCCACTGTTGTGATGGAGTAGATGGGGTTGAGGATGGTGAAGAGCAGGACGTTGTTGACACCCCTGGAATCATCCGTGTCCCCGGGACGGGATATCTTCTGGCTGGTGGAGTAGTTGACGAAGGCGGGGTGACCAGCGATGTAGATCTGGTTGTCAGCTGCGTAATTAACAGCGTTGCAGGCGCCAAGGATATCCTCAAACTCCACCAAGGCTTGTCTCTTCTTGGGCATCACCACCACGTAGCTGGGACGGCAAAGGCCACGGTCAGACCGACACTGCGACGCCACCGCCACGTGCGTCCCCCAACGCATCCCCTCACCTGATGGGGCCAAACTCCTGCAGGGCCTCCACGAGATCAGCCTCCACGACGCCGTCGATCAGCCCCCGGATGTGCACCACCGGGGAGGCAGGCGTCTTGTGGGGATCATCGTAGTTGTCCTGGCAGGAGAGAAGGAGTCAGCTCGGTACTTGGCCACCGTCGGTGGAATCTCAGCACACCCTCTGCCCATCACCGCAGCTGAGAGTCCTGCCTCGGCAGTTAAAGGAGGGAGCAGTTTTGAACTTGGTGCGGCCAAAGAGCCCCCAGCGCTGCTGGGGGATGCAGGCAAAGACCCTGCAGACCCCTGCCTCCCCTGAACCTGAACCCAGAGGCTCTGCAGGCCCCCAGGGTCCAGCCCTGCCCCTCAATAGACGTTTCCCCTCTCCCTGATGGTGCTGAGCGCTCCGTGGCCTGACCACGCCAGGGCAGACCCTGTCCCCACCCCAGCCCTGACCTGAGCCCCTCCGAGGCCTTGACCTGCCCCATGCCCCCCCCAGGCAATCCCTGACCCCCTAAACACCCCCCACACCTTCTCCTAGTCCCCCAGACCTACCCTGCCCCCCATTTCCAGCCCCCTCTGGCCCAGCCTACCCCTGCTTTGACCACCACCCCCCCCAGGCCCCCCACAAGCCCTGCCCCATACACTGTATTTACCCCCCTCCGAGGGGCACATTTTGCCCCCTCAAGCCTCGTCCTGCCCCCCTACTCGCCCCACTCAGGCCCCACCGTGCCACCCTCCGCCACGATGCCCACCCCCTCTCCCAAGGACTCCACCGTCCCCCGGCCTCCCCCCGACCCCGCTCACCGCTCCGGCAGAGCCGGGCCCGCCACCAGCCCCCCCCGGCCCACCAGCCCCATGCGGCAGCGGCTCCGCGTTCTCTGTCTTCTGGCGCTTAGGAGCGCGGCCGCCCTCGCCGTAGTAGCGGCCCGAGCCGCCACCGCCGCCTGCCGCCATCTTCCCCATTTCGCCCCCACGGCCGCTGCCCTCCGCGCTCTGCAGACCCCGCCACCGCCGCCGCGACATGGCGCCTCACTCCGCCGCACCGCCTCCGCCACGCCCCTATTGGCCCGCCCCCCCCCCACCACTCAAGGCAGGGCTCCTGGTCCATTGGCTCACGGCGCTGCCCCTCCGTCGCCGGCCCCGCCCTCCACCGCCATTGGGCCCGCCGGCCCCGCGCCCATTCGCCCGCGCCTTTGCCCGTCAGCGGCGCCGCCGCCTTCCATTGGCCGCTGTCCGCGTCCGTCCGCCCGCCCACCGAGCTGGTTGGCTGGAGCGGCTGCCTGTCTCAACGACGCCCCGCCCTTCTTCATGGCCCAGCACTCGTCTACCGCCTCTCCGGGTGCTCCCAGAGGGCCTTTCGGCAGAGGCTCGTCAGGCTATTGGTCAAAGTCAACGCCAAGCCACCATCCTGGGCTCTAATTGGCTCCTCTCATGCCCCTCATAGCCTCTTCAGCCTCTCCCGCCAGGACAGCCCCTCACCTACTGGCTAACCCTCCCGTCTATCAACCCCCGCGCCTGCCGCCCCGCGCTCTGATTGGCCGCCTCCCCCAGCCTTCACTTCGGATTGGCCCGCGCCCGTTGGCGCTGGCCCTGCCCACCGCACCCCCTCAGGTAGGGACCCCCCCAGGGCCGGGCAGGATGCAACCAGGTTTTAGAAATAAACCGCTTTATTACACAAATACCGGGAGAAAGCAGTAAAATGGGGGGTTCACGGTCTCCATGGCGACGGTGGCGGCCGGGGGGAGCCCCCCCCAGGCTGTGCGATGCTGCCGGGGACGGCCCCAGCACCCCCCCCCCCCATCTCAGTTCTCGGCCCCGTTACACCCCGGTACCCCAGTTCCTGTCCCCATCACCCCACACCAGTACCCCCTAGTAACCGGGGACCCCCCCCACGCCAGTACCCCTCAGTAACCGGGGACCCCCACCCAGTGACCCTGGTTCCTGGCCCCAGTACCCCCCAGTAACAGGGACCCCCCCTTCCTGCCCTGCTGCTCCCTGGTGGGGACATGGAGGAGGGCCAAACTGCCCCTCCCACCCAAACCCTGGCCCCCCCACGCCCGTGTCTGTCCCCCCCCCCAGCCCCCAGAAGGGAACGGACAAGGCCGATAACCCTCTACGGCCATTTAAAGTCACTGCCCCCCCCGCCCCCCCGGCATGGGGTCCCCACTGCCCCCCCAGCGCTCGCCAGTGTCCCCTGGGGTCTCGCCCTCGCCCCCCCAGGCAGTCTTGGTGTCAATGGCAGCATGTTCCCTCCTCACCAGCTCCTCCAGCTCCTTCTGCGGGGGGGAACGGTGAGCGGGGAGGGGGGTGCAGAGGCCAGGACACCCCCCAGCCCCCAATCACCACCTACCTTCCAGCCCAGCAGCTCGGCCAGCGCCAGACAGCCAGCGTCGCACTCCCCCAGCCAGGCCACGTCCCTGCGGGGACAGAGGGACCTGTGGGAGGGGACGCAAGCCAGGGGAGGGGTGTCCCCAAAACCACCTTGGGGGGGTCCCCAATCCCCCAGTAGCCCGCCTACAGTGTCTAGACCTAGGGGTGCTCCTCCGTGAAAGCCAGGCATCCCCCCCCGGTCCTCCCCCATGCCCCCCCTGTCCACCACAGCCCCCCCCGGTGCCCCCCTATGCCTGTAAGCCTTGTCCGAATCAAAGTCCATGCCGCAGCCGAAGCCCATGAGGGACATGAAGGGGTTACTCTGGGGGGGGGGGGGGGAAACGAGGGTGATGGGGGGGGCAGCAGCACCTGCCCTCCCCAGTGCCCCCCAACCCCCTCTGTCCCCCCCCGGCTTTAGCAGCCCTGCCCTGTTTTCTCCTTGTTGATGAGGATCCGGGGGATGTTGGTGGGGACCCTGTGGGGGGGAGGAGAGGAGGGGATGGTCACGGGGGGGCAGTGGGGGGGCCACGGGGGGGGGAGGAGTCCGACCTGCTGACGAGGGAGGCGAAGGGCTGGACCTGCAGCGAGGTGCCCATGATAAGGAGCAGGTCAACCTTCTGGAAGTCCTGGGGGGAGAGGGGACATCACTGTGGGGCCGGCATGCACCGCGCTACCCAGCCACACCTCCCAGCATGCACCGCGGGCGGTGCTGATAGGTGGAGAGCACCGCCCCTCCCGGCGTACACTGCGCGCACCGCCCCGGAAGTGGTGTGAGGACTACGGATTCCAGCAGGCCCCGCGCGGCCGCCATCGCTGGGCCCAGCGGGGATTTCCTGGGACGGCGGCGGCGACCCTATGGCGGAGCGAGTCTGAGCGCAGCCCGGCCCGGCATGGCGGCCGCGGAGGCGGCGCCGCCCCCCGGTGAGGTGAAGCGGCCTGAGGGCGATGAGTGGTGCGACAGTGGCCTGG
Source organism: Harpia harpyja (assembly GCF_026419915.1). Taxonomy (NCBI): domain Eukaryota; kingdom Metazoa; phylum Chordata; class Aves; order Accipitriformes; family Accipitridae; genus Harpia; species Harpia harpyja. The sequence goes on from NW_026293183.1 coordinate 345,467, forward strand.
GCTCGCTGGGCGAGGGGCAACTGGGGCTGCTGCCCGCCAGCCCCGGGCCTGCCAGCCCCGACCCCGAGCAGCCCGGTCTGGCTCTGGGTCCCGTCACGGCGGCTGTAGGTGCCGTCCGCCTCGCTGAGCCCCCCGAGGAGGAGGAGGAGGAGGCGGCGGCGGCGGCGTCGTCGCCGCCGCCGGTGGCCGCCGTGGAGGCCGCGACCTGGCTGCGGCATGTCCTGGGCTTCCTCACCGAGGACGGCGACACGTGAGTGTGGGCGGGGGTCGGGTGGATGCGGGACACACCCCCCACTCCTGGGGGTGGAGGACCCCCACAGCCCGGGGGGGACACCCCTCTGCCCGGCGGGGGGGGATCCCCCTGCCCCGGGACGGTAGGACCCCAGTCCCGGGAGGGCTCTGACAGTGGGTCCTGCCCCCCCCCCCCCCCCCGGGCACACATGGGGCTATGCTGGACCTTGGGGAGGGGCCGCCCCCACTCCCCCCAGCTCTGCTCTCACCCTGTCTCATTGGGGGATCCCTGGGTGGGGCCAGGGGTGGTGTGACACACCCCCCCGCCAGGGCCCTGCACTTGGCCGTCATCCATGAGCATGAGGCTTTCCTGGACTCCATCCTGCAGTACACGGGTGGCACCGAGTACCTGGACCTGCAGAACGATCTGGGGCAGGTACGGAGAAACTGGGGGGGGGGGGGGGTTGTGCAGGTTGGGGGGCACCCTCCTAGCCTCTGTCCCCCACGCTGAGGGGTCTCTCTCTCCCTGCAGACAGCACTGCACATTGCCGTCATCCTGGGCCTGTCAGGCTTCGTGCAGAAGCTGCAGGCAGCTGGCGCAGGGCTGTGCGTGCAGGAGCGGGGGGGGCACACGCCGTTGCACCTCGCCTGCCGTGAGGGACGCCGGGGCTGTGCCCGCCACCTACTCAGACCCCCCCGGACCCCCCCCGGTGCCCCGTGACGAAGAGGCGCGTGCCCAGCTTGACAGCGTCAACTATGACGGTGCGGGGAGGGGGCTCGTGGGGCTGCGGTGCAAGGGCGCAGTGGGGGGGAATGGGAATGCTGTGGGGTTGTTGTGTGGGGACATGGCAGAGGCTGGGGGGGGGGGGACAGCATGGGGGGACACAGTTGTGGTGGTGGGGACACCATGGGGACATGGTAGGGGGTGGGGGGGACACCGTGGAGCTGTGGTATGAGGCTGTGTGGGAAGATGGGTGTGGGGGGGGGGCACAGTTTTGGGCAGGGGTGGAGCTGTGGCATGGGGACGCAGTGGGGCTGCAGATCTGTCGTGGGGCTGGGGGGGGCCGCAGCAATGCCTCCCTCTCCCCTCCCCGGCAGGTTACACCCCCCTCCACGTTGCTGTCCTCCGCAAAGACCTGGAGATGGTGGAGCTGCTGCTGAGCGCCGGCGCCGACCTCAACAAGGCGGTGAGTGCTGTCCCGGGTGGGGGGGAACATGGGGGTCCCCTGCGCCCCCCTGCTCTGACCCCCCATTCCCCCCCCCCCCCCCAGGAACCTAGCTGTGGCCGCAGCCCCCTGCACCTGGCGGTGGAGGTGCAGAGCCCTGAGGTGGCCGAGTGCCTGCTGCGTGCTGGTGCTGACCCTGCTGCCCGCATGTACGTGGGGTACACCCCCCTCTACAGTGCCCGCCACCGCCCCAACCCCCGCCTGCCCCAGCTGCTGCGGGACTTCGGGGCGCAGGAGCCCCCCGGGGACTCCGAGGATAGCCCCGATGAGGGCGACAACAGCGATGTAAGTGCCCCCCCCCCCCCCCCCCACGCAGTGGCCCCTGAAAATCCCCTCAGCTCCTCCCTTATGCCAATGAGGGGGGTCTTTCCCTCCTCCCAGCAGTCCCCCCGAAACTTTAGGGGGGGGTGCTGAGTGCTGGGTGTGTTTCCCCCCCCCCCCCCAGGAGGAATACGACGATATCGTCATCAACAGCAGGCGCTGCATGGACTGATGGGCCCCCCGACCCCTGCCTGGCCCCCCCCAAGTCTCTCCCTATTTATCTGGGGGCTCCCAATGCCGTTGGCTGGACTTTGGGGGAGCCCCCGCTCCCCCCACCCCAAACCCTGCCACCCCCTGCCACCCCCTCCCCGCAGTCCCGGTTGTAGCGTAGAGAATTTATATCAGTTGTTGTAAAATAAAGAGGCATTTGGCCACTGTGCAGCCCCCCCTGCCACCCCCCTCCTCCTCTTCCTCCCAGGACCAGGTGGGGGCTCGCAGCCCCCCTCCTCAGGGTCCCCATGACCAGTGTGACCCCCCCCCCCCCCCGGGATCCCCATTGCCTCCCCCAGTAACCTCCCAGTCTCCCCAGTTTCGCCGCTGGACGCTGTGCTCACACGGGCTGCGTCATGGCTACAGGGCACACGGCGAGCGTACGCGCACGTGGAGAACGTGTGTGTGCGCAAATGCACACAGTGCACATGCGTGTGCAAAAGCACAGAGGAGCACACGTGTGCCCACGGGCTGCAGCTCCGTGGGGGGTGAAGGTGGCATTTATTGCAGAGGCTTGTTAACACGGGGGGGATGTGTGTCCCGTGTGCGTGTGTCCCACCCTTGGGGACATCCATCTTCCTTCTGCGTCCCTTCTGCTTCCGTGTCCCATCTAGTGTGGGAGCCACCTTAGGTGCCCCCCCCCCCCCCACGCTTGGGGTGTCTTGTGGGGACACTGGGGTCACCTGGGGTGCGATGTGGGGGCCACCTGGGGGTCATCCCCCCCAGCTCAGGGCACGTTGCGGCCCCCCCGGGGCTGGTTAAGGCCAATGTAGCGCAGCAGGGGGGCTGGGGGCTGGGTGAGCACGGCCTGGCCGACGAGGGGCTGCAGGGCGGGGGGCACGTGGACGTGGCCGTCCTGGGGGCACAGGGCAGGGTAAGCCCCCACCCCACCCCCCAGCACCCTGGGGTGCCTCCCCCCCCAGCATGCACCAGCAGCTGGTTGCACTCCAGGAGAGCGATGAGCATCTGGAAGACAGCACAGGTGGTGCTGTTCACCTGCAGGGGGGGGGTTAGTGGGGGGCAGAGGGGCTCAGGGACCACCCAGGAGGGAGGGGGTTGCCCCCCCCCGGCACACACTGTGTGTGCATGCCGTAACTGCCCAGCCCTGTCGCTGTACATGATGTTCAGGTGCCAGCTCTGGTAGTCGGTGCAGTTGGAGGTGCTGGAGATCTGGGGAAGGGAGCAAAGGGGGTTTGCAAGTATTTAGAACCCCCCCCCATGTCTCCTGATAATGGGGACCCCCCCACCTCCATTCCAGGGACCCCCACAATGGGGGTTCACCCACAATGGGGGGATTCCCCTTCCCAGTTCCCCAACAAACCCCAAAACATGGGGGGTGACCCCCTTAAGGGGGGGGATTTGCCCTCAGGTTACTGTTGGAGCCTGTAATAGGGGGGTCACCCTGTGCAGACCCTAAATTGGGGGGGTTTGCCCCTTTGCCCCCCCAGTTGCCCTTACCTCCCCATATTTGCCCTGTCTGGGCATCCAGGCTTCGATATTGAACTTGCGGTAGGCAGGGAGCCCCAGCTTCTGCATGGGCATGTTGAGGACACTGTGGGGAGCAGGGCCGTCAGCGGGGGGGGGGGGGTGGGACAGGATGACATGTGGGGGGACACGGGGATGACCCCCCCCCCGCTCACCAGTAATGCAATCCCAGCTCAGAGATTTCCTTCTGTAGAGCCAGGAATTCAGCCAGCAGCACCTCGCTCTCGTCCCCACTTTCTGCCGCTGTCACCCTGAACATCTCCACCTGTGGGGACAGGGCAATGTTGTCCCCCCTCTTCTGCCCCCCCAACCCGCCTGGACAACCACGGTCCTTCCCCCAGTTCCCCCAGTACCTTGGTGAACTGGTGGATACGGTAGAGCCCCCACGGCTCCTGCCCTGTGTTGGTCTCGGCCCAGTAGCAGGTGCTGGAGCAGATGACCCTGGCTGGGGTGAGGGGGTGAGGACCCCCCCGGACACCTGGTGTAGGGGTGGGGGGTTCCCAGGGTCCTCCCCAATGGGGAGGGGGGGGACCCTGGGGACCCAGTACCTGATGGGCAAGTCCTCCAGCCACATGGCGTGGTCCATGAAGTACCCTGGAGTGGAGGGATGGGGCTGGGGGGGGGGGCAGCAGGGCTCCCAGAGCTGCCCCCCCCCCCCCCCCCCCCCCCAAGACACACAGACACCATTTTTCCAGGGTTTAGCCCCATTTTTCCTCACCTGTGATCCCCACCTCAGAGGTGCCATCCAGGCAGAGGTCCTCAAAGTGGGAGGGGTTGATGTTGTAGATGGGTGAGGGGGTGGTGTTGGGCTGCATGCCACAGCCCTCCTGCAAGGGGGGGACACCGAATGCAGGGACTGGGGTGGCACTCACAAAGACGGTGCCTCACAGCAGGTCAGGGATAGTCATGGGCAGGAAGCCCTGGGGAAAAAGGGGTGTTGGGGGGGGCTCCCCAGACCCTCCTGGGCCCCCCTCCACATACCTTGGGCAGCAGCTTGGCCATGGCGAAGCGCACGAGTGCGTGCTGCAGCAGCGTGCCAGCCCCGCACAGGTAGTAGGAATGGTGCCCCGAGATGTGCAACAGGCGCCTGCATCCCATGGGGGGGGGGCAGGATGGGGACACATACACGATGCGCATGTCACCGGGGACACGTGACACCTGGGTGTCCCTGCCCTGGCACCCATGGGTGCTCACCGCTGGCAGATGATGTCCAGTCCCTCACCCAGCTCCAGGTGTCCCTTCAGCTTGAAGTCAAACACTGCAGGGACAGAAGCCTGGGGGAGCCTTCCTTGCCTCTGGTGCCCTCCTCTTCCTCCCCCAAGCCTTTCTCACCCCAGGGACCCTCCTCTGGCCCCCCCCCAAGCCTTCCTCACCCCAGGGGCCCTCCTCTTCCACCCCTAGAGCCTTCCTCCTCGCTCCCACCAGAACTCCCCATCCCTTGGAGGAACCCTCCTCCTCCTCCTCACCCCCTCTTTGAGCCTCTCTTAGCCCCAGGGGACCCTCCTTGGCCCCCCCAAATCACCGCAGGGAAACTGAGGCATGCCCCCCCCCCCCCATCATACCTGGCTTCTCTCCTACCACCTCCAGCACACGGGCCTGGCTCTCATCCCTGATGGGCTGGGGGAAGAGTGGGTGTCAGGGGGTGTGGGGGGGCATGGTGACCACCCCCCGGTGTTGTCCCTGTCCCCATCATCCTCCCAGCTCACTGCCTCGGAGTGAGTGTGGTTGGGGAGCTGCAGGGCCTTGAGGTAGAAGCGCTCATCCAGGGCAGCCTCCTCAGCCAGCAGTGCCTGCAGCTGCAGCTGGACCTGGCAGCCGTGGGCCAGCAGTGCCATGTACACGGGGAGCTGTGGGGACATGGGGCTGGGGGCACGGGGGGGGGGGGGGGGGTGACAGCCCCCAGCACCTCCTGCCTGGGAGTGGGGACCCCCTCCCTGGGGTCCCTACTGTCTCTGCCGTCTCCTTGTCTTGGGCTGCCTGTGGGAGGAGAGTGGGTGGGACACGGGTGGGGAGGACCTGGGGGGGTCCCGGGGTGGGGTCTCACCATCGGGGCCTGCATGCCCTGGGCCACCTGGCCCTTCTCGGCCTCCAGGCAGGCGATGGTGGCCCGCACCTCCCCCAGGTGGGACCAGGTCTGCACAGGGGGGGTGTGGGCGGGGCTTCCGAAGGGCCCGCCCCCTCCCGCATACAGACCCTGCCCCATCAGCATGCACAGCATTTCCCCCAGCCCCTCCACAAGCCCCGCCTATTTTTACTGGGCCCCACCCCTTCCCCTTAAGCCCCTCCCTAGGGCAGGCAAACCCCACCTACTGTGAGGCCCTGCCCCCCTAGCCTAAGACAGACCCCGCCTACCGCTGGGCCCCACCCCATCCCGCAGACAGACCCTCCCCCTCTCTGAAGGCCCCACCCCCACATCCCTTCCCAGGCAGACACTGCCCACCCCGAGGCTCCGCTCCTCCAGCTCGGGCAGGCCCCGCCCCCATGCCCTGCTCCCGCCCATCCCGGACAGTCTCCGCCCCTCTCCCGCCGTCCCCGCCCACCCCAGCCAGGCCCGCCCCTCTCCCACCATCCCCGCCCACCCCAGCCAGGCCCCGCCCTCTCCCACCGTCCGCACCCGCCCCTCTTCCGCCGTCCCCGCCCACCCCAGCCAGGCCCCCCCGAGGCCCCGCCCCGCTCACGATCTCGCGGTCACCCCCCCCCGCAGCGGTCACCCCCTCGCAGCGGCCCCCGCCGCCGCTCCAGCTCCCGCTCGCTCAGCGCCGCCACCTCTAGCTGCGGCCGCGCGCTCAGGCCCTCGCGCACGTGCTCGTACAGGCGGCTCCGCCCCGGCCCGGCCGCCCGCCGCCAGCGTCCTGGGCGCCGTCATCTTGGACGCCGGCGCGGGTCCGGCGAGCGTCACGTGACGGAAGGGGCGGGGGTCACCGCCCGGTCGCGCCCCCCGAGCGCTCTGGCCACGCCCCCGTCCCGCCTCCTACCCCCAGCGCCCCGCCTAGTGTTCCCACGTCCCCCCAGGCCCCTTCCCAGTGCCCCCAGCTCCCCCCCCCAGTACCCCCAGATCCTCCCATGTCCCCCCCCAGGTCCCTTTCCAGTGCCCCCAGGCCCACTCCCAATGTCCCCAGCGCCCCCCCCCAGTGCCCCCAGATCTTCCCATGTCCACTACCAGCGTCCCCAGGCCCCCCCAGGTCCCTTCCCAGTGCCCCCAGGCCCCCTCCCAACATCCCCAGGTTCCCCCCCCAGCTCCCCCAACGCCACTCTGCAACGTGTCCCGCACAGCGACAGCCTTTAATGGGTGCAGCGAAGGAACAGCACCGCTCCCCCCGCCCCGGGGCCACCGACACAGTGTCCTCGGCTGCAGAGAGGCCGCTGTCGCCACTGACATGGCATCCCCAGGCGCAGAGGGGCCACTGTCATGCGTGTCGTCATCCCCCCGCGTGCTCCCTCTCCTCACTTCTTTTTCTGGACGTGGGTGCAGTCGTACTTGCCCCGCATGATAGTGAGCTTCACCCCGGCAGGTCCTGGGTGCGGCCGCCCTGCACCAGCACGACATGGTGCTCCTGCAGGCTGTGGCCCTCCCTGGGGATGAAGCACACCACCTCCTTCCCGTTGCTCAGCCGCACCCGTGCGCATTTTCGGTTGGCCGAGTTGGGCTTCTTGGGCTTCCGAATCAGGTTCTTGATCACCACCCCCTTGATCTGGGGGCAACCTTCGGCTGCCCCCAGCTTGGGAGGGGGCGGCTTGGGCCGGCCCTGACGGTGCATCTGGTTCAGGGTGGCCATACCGCCAGCCTGCTGTGGCCACGGGGGCACCAGCCACCTCCCGGGCACGGTGGCGGAGGGGAGCGCCCCGGCAGCTGCGGAGGAGAACGAGAGAGAGGGGTCAGCAGCCGCAGGCGGCTCGATAGGCCCCGGCCGGGGACGGGAAGCGAGGCGGGATATGCACCGCAGCCGCACAGTGAGGCCGCGGCCCTCAGCAGAGCGCAGAGCAGCATCCTCCGGGCCCACAGCACGGCGACTGGCAGGGCCTGAGGGGTAAACGCCCGGTTAGCACCATCCAGGGGGCGGCAGCCGCCTCCCCGACCCACCGGGGCCCCTGCTGGTGACACGCGGATCAAACTTTACAACTCGGAGAGTGAGTTATAAAGCAGGTATGTTTATTTCAGCGCCGGGTGCAAGGGATTTCTCCTCAAAGCTTGCACACCGTCTCAGCAAGCAGCCAGATATTTATTACACCAAAGCATACATATTCATAGGGTTACACAATATAAAATATACATATGTATAAGTTGGGGCAGGGTTAGTTCAAAAGCTTGTGTCAGCAGTTCTAAAACGTTTATGTCATCTTGCACAGGCTCAGATCTGTCTCTGGTGGTCATTTACTTCTTCAGGGGTCTTATCTTCCTCTTCTTCTTCTGTCCTCTAAATGAACTTTAGTCATTTACGCATGCTCTCTTCTTACTTGGTGATTTCAGCGGTTTTTAACAAGTCCTAACAAGTTCTGCCTGTTATCACCTCCTTTGTTTGGCATGTCAGTCCTTGACGAATACCAGTCCCTGATAAGCTTAACCCCTGACAGACGCCACAGGCGCCAGGCCCCAGCAAGCAAGCCTCGAAAGAACAAACAAGGCCAACAGAATTATTAAACAATATTTAAGTGGTCAAAAGGCAAATAGTTATTTCCCTGTATCACTGGGGCCCACGTCCCGCACCGGAGACCGGCGGGGGAGACGCCTGCGCGACCCCGGGGACAGCAGCAGCGACACCGCCGCCATCTTAGCGCGCTGCCATCCCCTCCTGCCCCGTTTCCCGCCGCGCCGCGTTCTGATTGGACAACGGGAGCGCCAATCTCCCGCCCCTCGCTCTGTGATTGGCCACAATCCCTGTTAGCCTTCCCTGATCGCTACCGCTCCTACGGGTACGCGGCGGGGGTCAAACGCTGGGCGGGACTCCGCCTTCCCCCCTCGAGGCCCCGCCCGATGGGGGGCGGTGCCTGTTGCTGGGGTAACGCGGGCAGGGAGGGTGCCCGGATGCGGTTCGATCGCAACATGGCGGTGGCCGAGTGAGCTGGGGGGAGTGGCAGCCCTGGGCTCGTCGTGAGGGGTGAGCGGGGGCTGAGGGGGAGGTGAGGGCCTGAAGGGGACGTGGAGGGGTCTGAGGGGAAGGGGACGGGGACGGGGACGTTGGGGGCCTGAGAGGAGATGGAGGGGGTGAGGGAAAGGGGGAGACTGGGGCTGGGAGGCTGAGGGAGAGAGGAGATGGGGAGGCCTGAAGGGGGGGGGGATAGGGGGGTGGGGGTTATGGGGAGGGAAGGTGCTGAGAGGGTGGGGGTTTGGGGGGGGCCTGAGGGGAAAGGGGGGGGGTTGGGTGCGAGGGGCTGAGTGGCCTGGGGGGAAGGCGGTGTGAAGGATTGAGGGTCCTGGGGGAAGGGGGCAGTGGGGGTGCGGGGGGGGGGGGAGCAGCTGGGGGAGTCCTGTGCCAGAGGTTGGGGGGGCAAGGGAGTTGGTAGGCTGCTGGGGGGGGGGCTGGGGAGAAGAGGAGGGTGAGAAAGTGTGGAGCTGGGTTTGGGGGGCTCCTGAGGAGCTGGGGTGGGAGCTGGGCCGGGGGGGTGGTGAGCGGAGGGACAAGCGAGCTGCGAGGTCTTGGGGAAAGCGGTAAAACTGGGGAGGGGGATATCGGGCCTGCCCCAACCCTCGGGGCTGGCGGGGCGAGCGGCAGGAGGCCTGGAGGGGAGCGCAGGCAGGGCAGGTGGGTTGAGCCCGGGCGTGGAGAGGAGTCCTGGAATTCGAGGCAAGGCAGGAGGGGAGCTGGCAGCAGGTGGGGAGGCTGAAGGAAGGGTAGGGATAGGGCTCTGCCTTCCTCCGAACCCTCCCTGGCCTAAAAATAGTCAAAATTGTGGGTTACGAGGTATTGCAGTCTAGGTACTGTGCCGGGCCGTGTGTCAGGGAACCTTACGGAAATCTCTTGTTCTCGTGCAGCATCTTTCACCGGAGGATCCCGGCATGCTTAGCTGAGTCGAAAAAGAGTTTTCCCTTCCTCGCAGGTAGGAAATGGAGGCAAAATATTTTGTCTGGAGAAGCCCTTTCTCCCCGGGGCTCCCATCACTGCGCATCGCTCTTCAGAAGTCCTTATTCTGTGTGTGTGCTTTGCGATCCGATATTCGAGAAGGGTCTTTCCGTGCCAGAGTGTGTCTGATGCTCTTCACCAAGCGCAGGACGGAGGAGAATCGGGAGAAGCACAGTCGCTGTTGCGATTAGGTTTTCATAGAAAAGCCATCGGAGCCCTCCTCAGCTCTCTGGGGTGTGGAAATTGGATCAGCCCTCTCCCTGTGCGCTCGGTAACATGCAGGGTCCAGCTGAAGGGGAGCGGCTTGCAGGAAGCACAGAAAAACATCTAAGAATTGTTTTTTCTGGTGTCTGTTATCTGCGTTCTCAGTTCTGTGTGGTTTTGTACACCCATCAGTGTTTACAGGGCACTTCTCTCCCTGGTAACGAGGCAAGTTAACGGTCGGTTTAGCTGCAGAGCCCCGGAGTAGATTTTTCCAGTGTCTCGTGCGACTTTGGGCCGGGCATTTGGAGGCAGCTGGGCACCGTTGCACAGGAGCTGGCATCCCTTGGGGCTGCCGTAACTCCCCTGTCTGGCGCTGAACCCCTCAAAAATGGGGTTTCGTCCCAGTTTTGGCACATCAGGAGGAGGGTGAGAATAGAAATTGCCGTCTCCAGACTCCTGTGTTGTGCTCCCGTGGCCGTAAACGTGAGGTAGCGGTGCCGCGCCAGCCAAAACTTTGCCAGAGCTGGTGCCGGCACTGCCTGGGTAAGTTGTTAGTGGGGACGGAGAATCGACAGGTAGGAGTGCAGGCAGCGCATGCCCAACGCACGTATGGTTTTTGGGCTGTGAAATTATTAATTTGTGTAACCTTTCCCTGTGCCTGCATGTTCACTCAACTGAAGGTATCCACAGCTGGAGATAAGCACCCTGCGCTTCCTTTTCTGTGTGTTCCCATCGCTGGTGGCACTTTGTTTGTCGAAGGGAAATGAAAAAAAAATGAGAAAAGTTTCAGGATTAGTTTTCAGTTATGTTTTCCCTGTAATTTACTGAGTTTTGCAACAATGAACTGGGTGGGCTGCAGGGCCGTGGAGGGACTCTGGCAACGCCCTATGCAGTAGGCTCGTAAATAACTGCAAATTGGATTTATTGAAAATACCCAGCTGTGGAGTGCGGCGGTGGGGAAGATGCAACTGACCTTAGGAGAGCTGTGGGGGGAAAAAAAAAAAAAAGAAGGTTTTAAATAAAGCCCCAAAGTTTGAACAGTGGCCAAAGAATTAGCTGCTGGCTGCCAGTACAAACATTAACTAATCCTGGCAGCTTTTTAAGGCAAGTATCTTTAGTTCTGGTTAAGAAATAAACCTGTTGGATGTATGGATTGTCCCTGGTGCAGGTTGAGGGAGGTTTTCTGGGAACTGCAGATAAATGCCACATAGGAACAGGACTGTGAAACGTGGTACCCAGCGAGGGTGTAACATGAGGCTGTGCCAATCCGTGGCTGGTGTCGCATGTAGTCATCTTCCAGCCGCTATAACCACCTTCAGAAAGATCCCTCTGAAACCTCCTGGCTCAGCTGAGGAGTTACCGCCCTGAGATTCCCAAATAAAGGTAATTAACTGGAATGTATTTGGGCGTTGAAATAGCAGCAGAAGTTTCCAGGGAAGATGCTGGTGGGATAATGATGGCTCAGGTTGTGTTTCACCTCTGCCGAGTGGAAACTTCTCTGCTCCCCCTCCCATGTTGTTCCAAGTTCCCAGATGTTTTCCAGATACCGGCTATCTTTATTTACATTTGGGGGGGGTGTGACATTTATTTTACTAGCGCTTATTGAATCTGCCAGAAGGAAGCCGTCTTTATAAAAATAAAAAAAAATCACAGGCTTTTGCTCTGAACCACTCAACGCACTTTGTTGCTGTGTTGGTGACTCGTTATTGACGTGTGGGCTCTGCGAGCCGTGGGTTTGTGTGTCCATCTCCATTTAAAAGGTGGAGATTTTGTTCCTGACATCTTGCTAAGTGCTGTCCACCTCGCTGGGGGTGAGCAGAGCAAATCGCGGCGCAGCCTGAAACCTGGATGCCACACGCTTGGGAACTGTCGGAGCGGTGAGGAGGGGAAAGCAGCGCCGGAGGAGATCGGATCTGGAAGGGACGAGGTTTGGGATGGGGGCAGCCCCAGAGCACGTTTGTGGAATGTCCCTGCAATGCGTTCTTCACCTTGCAGGCTTGGATCCGCTGTGCTTGACTTTTCCGATGAATAATTTAGGAATTTGTGGGTGTTTGGCAGAGGGGGTGGGAGGGGAGGAAGCGTAATTTTACATCACCGCTGGTGGTTACAACTTAGGTAGAGCCTTCGTGGCCAATTTAGCGCTGCCGGAGAAGAAATGGTTCCCTCTGAATGTCAACGGGATGTTTTCCTGGCACTGCGGGGGACTGACACGCTGCCAGGCTCATGTCCTGGCATGGAAAAGAGCAGCCTTTATCGCAGCGTGCGCTTTCTCCCCAACTCTAGAGGGATTTCCCGACCACGCTGCCAGGTTCGATTGTCCTTTTCCCAGCCAAAACGAGTGTCCGGAAAACGAGGAGTGGGGCTGGCGTGCATGTGTGTCCTGGCTTCGCAGCGAGCTTTGCCTCCCCGGTGAGATCGCTTGCTTTGGGGCCGCATCCTCGGTGCTCGCAGGGAAGGACACGTCCCCTAAAGTCCTGCCTGGCTCGGGGAGAAATCCCAGGGACGTTTTCGCAGCTTCCCTGCAGCCTAATTACAGCCGCATCGTTTTTATTTAATAAAACCCGATTTCTCCTGAGCTTAGGCGAGGAAGGGAGGAATATTTGCTCTCTGCCTCGCAAATCAAGCCACAGTAGGTTTAGTGTTTTCAGAGGCAGCTTTGTGTGGCACAGGCGCAGCTCACGTTTCCAAACCGGCTTCCTGAAGGATTTGCTGTTTTCATAGATCTTGATTAATTGGCAATTGGATAATTTTTTTATTAACTCTTCAGCCCTTCGCCTGCTCTTTCTGCAGCTTTGTCGTGGTTTAACCCCAGCCAGCAACTAAGCACCATGCAGCTGCTCACTCACTCCCCCCACACCCAGTGGGATGGGGGAGAAAATCAGGAAAAGAAGTAAAACTCGTGGGTTGAGATAAGAATGGTTTAATAGAACAGAAAAGAAGAAACTAATAATGATAATGATAACACTAATAAAATGACAACAGCAATAATAAAAGGATTGGAATGTACAAATGATGTGCAGTGCAATTGCTCACCACCTGCCAATCGACACCCAGCTAGTCCCTGAGCAGCGATCCCCTGCCCCCACTCCCCCCAGTTTATATACGAGATGTGACGTCACACGGTATGGAATACCCTGTTGGCCAGTTTGGGTCAGGTGCCCTGGCTGTGTCCTGTGCCAACTTCTTGTGCCCCTCCAGCTTTCTCGCTGGCTGGGCTTGAGAAGCTGAAAAATCCTTGACTTTAGTCTAAACACTACTTAGCAACAGCTGAAAACATCAGTGTTATCAACATTCTTCTCATACTGAACTCAAAACATAGCACTGTACCAGCTACTAGGAAGACAGTTAACTCTATCCCAGCTGAAACCAGGACAAGCTTTAAACCAAACCCTTCAAAACTGCTTCTCTCCAAGTAAATGATTCGGGGCGTGAGGTTCTTGCTTGGTTTTTGTGTGCTTGCGTTGCAGGTGGAGGATGTTTAAGTAATGATGATTTTCATTATGTCCAACTTTATTAGAGAAAGTGTAATTGTTTTGAACTGTGCTCACTCCGTTTTTTCTTTCCCCATGTTGTGCACTTACACAGTGCAAATAAGCTATAATTTCTGTAAATGATGTAAGGGGCTAATTAAAGGTTTTACTTGACTAATCAGCTTGCACTTTAATTAGCACCAAATGGTAATCGCTTGCTGAAACATAAATTGGCTTCTTGGCTGCCTGTTATGGGAGGATCCAGCCCATTCTGGCAGGACTGTCAGAAAAGGGGTGCAGGGGTGCGTGCTCTGCCTCCCATCGAGGGAGCCCGGCTTCGTTAACCCCAGCACCACCGTAGATGTTAATGAACTGTTGCCAAAGACATAAATTCGTGGTTTCACCTTCCTACCATGCAGCGTGCTCCGTCTGGGCAGGCAGCATCAAATCGGGTCATTAAAATCTCTTGGCCTGACGAAGGGGGGAGCGTTGGCTGGCGCAGTACCAGCTCAGAGCTTTTATTTCCCTGTTTTCCGAGGCCGGGCTGTGTGAAGTTGACGTGGTGGCTGCCTGCAGCACTGGCACGGCTGCATGTTGTGCAAACGTGACTCTGTTTTTACCATCACTAATACCACATCAGGGCCTTTCCAGCAACTGGAGAGGGAGCTGAGTGCTGATCACTCTCTAAATACACCTTGAAATCACCTGACACCAATGTCTCATTGCTCTGCTGTGCCAGAGCCTCCTGGCTCGTTGAGAGCATGTGTAATTAATGTGCCATGCGGGGGGAAGAGCTGGAGATGGCCGTGTCAGTCCTGGTTCGCATTCTTGGCATGCCTCGCTCCCCTGACCCTGCAGCTTCTGGCTCAGAGGAAACCTTGTGCTGCAAAAAAAAGCTGAGCCTAGCCAGAAATTTGCACTCTGTGGAGCACATTTGGGTCCGGTGGCATCAGAGAATTGTGCCAAAAGGTGTCGGTCACATCCGTGTGTGCTGTGACAAAGCACAGCTGTCCGCAGCGAGGACACAGAGATATGCAAGGGGTCTGAAGTGTCTCCATCTCGTTAATGCTCAAGGGGAGGCCTTGGGTTTTGTGCTTGTGATTGTGTGTGGGGTTGGTGTTGGTTTTTTTTTTCCTCTTTTTTTCCTCCCTGAAACAAATACTTCAGTTGATTAAAATGTTCTCGCCTTACAAACTGCCTCTGAGGTGACTCCTCCTCTTTCCTTTGAGAGCAGGCTCCTGCAGAATAGCTGCTTTGTCAGGAGGTAGATTTAACTAGCACTGGGGTAGGGCTCTTGCGCTCCTCCTGCATCCCTGGCGGATCACCTCCCCCATCTCCCAGAGCTTCCTAACGGTCTTTTGCTAATGAAGAGCGGTGCGGTAATGTGGTATCCCAGCTTTGGCGTCATAAGAGGTGGCAGCAACAGCAAGACTGGGGTGTGTCAACCCCATGAGAAATCCCCCCCTTTTCTGGTGCCTTCCCCACCGGGAATATCTGCGGTGTCGTATCGGTGGAGGAACAGCTGGGGTGAAGGTGGGGATGTCAGCAGCGATGGGGTGAAGGCCAGGCTGATGCTGGTGGAGCCTGGGACCGGCTGCAGAGCATCCCTCCTTCACCTCCCACTCTGTGCACGTGATTTAATGAGTTCCCTTGCAGTCGGGTGAGAGGGACGTGGCCGATTTAGGAGCCTGGCATATTTGGGCTGGTGGTCCCTGCTTGGCGCATCAGGACTCCCAACTCCAGCAGAGCTATCGAGGGTTCATGCAGGGACCCCTCTGCCCTCGGAGTAGAGAGGGAGTGAGAAGAGGAGGTTGCCCACCCCACGTCTTTCTTGCTCAATAAGGATTTTTAAGCCCAAACCATGTTTAGAAGTACAGTCCACTGCCAGGTTGCATTAAAATCATCATTACAAGTAATTCCCCTCCAAGGCTGCTGGGACAGCAAGACTGGTTGCGCATAAATGGAAGGGACTTTGGCTTCCTTGGTGCTTGTTTATTGTCTGAAGCTTTCTGTCGCCTATCGACCTGCTCCCAGGTCAGGCGACGTCCCCATGGAGCTCTTCCCGATGCGGATTACCAACCTTTTGCTGCTGCTGGGGTTATCTGGTTTCAATAAATAAACACAGAATGAAACCAACACAGTCTCGGCAATCTCCCTCTCGCACAGCCTCAAACGTGCTCCTTCAGCAGGAGTCAGGTGCATGGGGGACCCCACCCCACATTTCGGGGTGCCAGCATCACTGTGGGATATGCAGCCGACTGAGGGCTCCCGTCCTCCACGAAGGAGCCCCGAGAGGTAAATGCGGAGCGCGGTGGCTCTGAGCCTGCCGAAGGCTAATCGGGTTTTGTCAAGCCCTGGGTCGAGCCTGTACTCGCTTTTCTTGTTTCTTTTTTCTTTTTATCCATTGCTGAAGAGCCGGAGCATCTGAATTAAATAAATGGAGGAACCTTGGATGGTTTTGTTTACTTCCCCGGTGGCTTAATGCCTTGTTCAGCCGTCAGAATAAACATATCGGCTACAGATCGAGTTTCTCTCCTCCACCCTTGACCAAAGGGATCTTCTGTGCACAGAGGAACCTGTTTGTCCTGGCCAGGATAGGTGGGAGCAGAAGATGCCAGATATAAACTGGGAGACTCTTTTCTTCTTTTTTAAATCAGTTTGGAACTTCCTCTTGAAATCACGCTCGAGTGTTTGGTTAACCCCACTGCAAGCGGGGGAGTCACAGGTGTAATAGCTCCTCGGCTGGGTCGGCAGTTGTTCCTGATCCCCTCTCCCAAAACAGTCCATCCTTCTGAGGTTTTCCGCACCAGATGTTAAACTGTTTCTGCTTCCAGAACAGATATCCCAAAAACGGTGTGCGATTTGCATTTCTTGACATCCTTTTAGTTAAAAGCACCTGCTTTCTGCATTGCCAAGTACGTAGTAGGATGGGGTTTCCTTCGTTTTGGATCTTTTAGGCTGGATTTTGCTCAAGGATTGTTGCTGTTGTTCGAAAAGTTGCACGTTCGCCCGATACTGCTTTGCTGGGAAAGCAGCTGTGTGTGGAGCTGGTCCTTGGGGCTGAGCTGTTGGTGCTCTTTGCTGATTAAAACGGACGTACCCAAGTGCAGATTTAGATCTTGGCTCAAGGCTCTTGTCTCTGCTCCTGGCTGGCGTAGGTGTAGGTCTGCAGGGTTTTGAGGAAGGATTTTGGGTCAGGACAGCAGCTCACAACTTCTGGAGGAGCCTGGACTTGAGCATTTCTAGTCCTCCCACCCCTCTGGCACATCCAGCTGGAGATGGATGCTCTGGGTCCGTGTATGGATGTTAGGTCCAGACTAAAACCCAAGCGTGTGAAGGCTGCTCAGGTAGCTCTCGGGCCGCACGCCTCTGCTGCCTCCCAGGGGTTCAGCACATCATCTCTGCTCAGAAATGAGCTCCACACATCCCTCCTGGCTGGCTCCCTGTTTAATTTCTGCGCTAATTATCTTCTGGTGCCCTGGGGTGCGGTCTTCTTGCCCTTCCGCTCGGAGATTAAATGAACGAAGACTTTCCAAGCATCTGCCAGCTCAGGGAGAAACACTGTTTGAATGTAATGGTGGGGAAAGTGGAAGTTAGCAAGCAGAGCGAGTTTTGTGTGATGTCCTGCATCGAAGGGTCTCCTGGCAAAGCAGAGTAGAGCCAGAGGATTAATTTGGGTCCGGAGCTGATTTTGGAAAGTGATTTCCCAAAGCGCCCCAAAATTTCATCTCCCGTGTGTCCGTGCGTGCAGCTAATTCTGCTTTACAGGGAGAAATTCAGTCTGCAGAGCTTCTGCCTGTATCTCTGGAAACTGAGATAAGGGTAATTGGAGCTCATGCTTCGAGGCACAAATTGTGTCTGTGGGGAATGGGAGGACCGGTCCTTTTCTGGTGCAATATTGTGCCATGGTATTTTAAGGGGGAGTTTCTGGTGCTGGGTGGCTTTGTCTGATGGGGGGGGATTGCACTGGCCCCATGAACCTTTAGAGAATAAGGTAAAATTCAGCGTTAGCTGAATCAAAGCTGGTGGGTTTGATTTTTGGCCAGAGCTCTTGGTGGGTACACCAAAACCCAGGTGTACCCCTTTTCTTTTTGTAGAAAATATTCCAGTAGTTTTGGAAAAATCCCATCACCGTCATTGTTGTTTCTTCCTCTCACGCTGGTTTTTTTGAGTGCAGTAGCTGGTTGCATGAAGGATGGGAATCCTTTTCCAAAGCTTGCCATCGGCGGCTTCTGCTGTTCTCTAGCACCTCTTCTCCAAAGACCTCGGAGCTCTTCGTAATCATCTTCTGCTCAGAGAAGCCAGTATTATCCTGCTCTATTGAAGGGGAAACTGAAGTGCCTGGAGGTGACTCACTCCTTGTTGCAGGGCAAGTCAGGAGAAGAGCCGTGAACAGACTCCCAGAAACCTGCCTTTTGGCATTAAAGCAGGAAAAGGACTGGAGTTGTGGCAGGGTGATGACTGCGGAGTGGATGGAAAAAGGCAAAAATTAAAATAGTTTTGCACTCAAAGCCTAAGCTCTCCGCCACGAAGAAAATGCCTCGCTAGGCTGGTTTTTGTGTGTGCTGGTAACTGTTTCGGACCCAGTGTTGCTTTGCCACTGCTCTGTGGAGCATCAAATGCAGATGGAAATAGTGAGGCTTCGTGTTTGCGCAGCTCTGAAACAATATTTTGATTTTCTGGCTTAACCCTCGCTTCACTGACGCTGGGCTTTGCCAAAACAATTACTCTCTTACAGCTGTTCACAGCAATATCCTGTGGTATCAAGGCAATTGTACTGGTATAAATAAATTGGGAGATTTATCCAGATGCGAAATAACCTGTCAAAAGCTCCCCTCTGTTTTCTAGCAGGTAGTACCCTGATTTTGGATCGCGAGGTGTCTGTACAAAGAGCTGTGCCCACACAGATGGGTGCTGCAGCCATCCCCAATTTCAGTCAGCAGCGTTGCTGGCCATGTCGCAGAGTCAAATGGTCGCTCGTTGTCACAAGCTCTGCTGAATCTAAACTGATTTATTCCTTAAAAACAACCCCAATAAAACAACCTCCTGCAATTGTTTCCCTTCCCGTTTGTGGCGGGCAATGGGATTAATGTTTAACCTCTCTCCGCCTGGTCTGCGGGTGGTTTCGGAGGGAGCTCGTCAGGCACTTGCCTTCTCTCCCCACAAGCCCCGGCTTGTCAAGGTCTGCAGGCTCCTGCACCTGAAACTTCTGTGCAAGCATTTTCCCCGTGCTTGGGGCGGGAGCAGCGGTCTCTCATTGTGGGATGCTGCTGAACTCCATGGTGGGGGTCACGTGGCCACAGCCCCCGCTTGGTGCCGCTGACCCAGTGGTCCAGCACCTGGACCTCTAAGGCATTGGGCTCACTTTTTCACCCCTGCTTCCCCAGACAGTCAGGGCTGTCTTGCCGCACATTGTGCCAGGGCAGTGGGATGGTGCTGGGGTGTCCCGCTCTGCGGCTCAGTGCCCCCCCCCAGCAGGACGGAGGAGACGTGGCCTCGTGAAAGACTCCTCTTTGGCAGCAAATGTCTCGCTGTGGCTGCAGGTAAAACACCTGGGGCTGTTCTGTGCTGCGCAGGTTGAGCTCAAGCCCCACTGCTGGAGGTGCAGGGACGTGCACCGAGCACTGGCAGTTAGGCAGAGTTTTTGATGTACTGGTTCCCTGTGCTGCCATGTCCTGCAGGCCGGAAGTTTTGCTTTGGGACAACAGGATTAAAGAAAATTAATCCCCTTTGATCGAGCTTTTGAGGCTGTGTTTGGGGAGGTGCATTGCCTCTGAAACCAGGAGGATCCTTGCAGGGGTTACTAAGTACTTCAAATGCTTTGAATTCCAGGATTCCTCTTCTGCTCCATCGTCTGCCTGGGGACATCAGGTTCTTTTAAGTGGTAATCCGTGGTTTAATCCATCCCAGGTACAATCCATCCCAGGTACCGCACTGTCGCCCTGCCATGCTCTCCTGCCGCCTGCGCACTCAGGCAGCCTCGACCAGGTCCGTTTTTGGCCGCTTGTCTTCCTTGAGCGGCCCAGCGCAGGGCTGGAAGGCTGACACCTCTCCTCCTCTTTGAAGATTGCCGCTGCCAGCTCCGGATGGTTCCCTTCTCGCTTGTGCAAAGCCAGCTGGGCCAGTTCAACCCGCCCTCGCCGGCAGGTTAAACAAACCCGAGCAAAGCGTTACACTTCCGCCATCTCGGCGAGGCAGACATCGATGTCCTTGGCTGGAAGAGGATGCCCGTCTCTGCTGCTTTGCTTCAGGTTTGTCCTTCGAGATCTTCCATCCTCGGAGAATGTGATACCATCGAGGAAATCCCAGGTTTCCAGCTGAGCTGCCGGTGGCCCTTCTAGTACAAGGTGATTTATCAGCAGGTACGAAATCCTCTTGGCGCAGCCCTTGCTGTGCAAATATCGAGCCATCGTTCGGGGTTTTTAAAGCAAAATGTAAGAACAAAGGCTGGAGCAATATCAGCTTGAAGCCATGTGAGAAGTTTATTGCCAAATAAAAGGTGATAGCAGGGCTGAGTCTGTACCGCATAGGCCGTGGGGAGATGAAGTCTCTGTAATAGCTGATACATCGCTTTTTTCCACTGATATTTTGAAACTTTGTTGTGCGAGCAAAGCCTGCTTCGTCTTCTGGTAGGGCTGAGTTGCGAGTGCAGTTCGTTTTGGAGATAAGCTTTTGTTCCGGGGCTCTGAGGCACTATCGGGATGTGCTTGCACAGTGGGAAGGGACTAATTAGGTGGTACCGAGCAGGCAAGGGTGCTGCAGGTTCAGGAAACATCAGGATTGTCTGCAAGGTGAGGATTAGGAAGACATGCGCCTTCGCTAATTTTGTTCAAATTCTGAAAGATTTGGGGGCTAGAGCTATTTCTTTAGTGTGCTTATATCTTTCTATGAATTAATTACTGTGTTTCACAAGGCTCTGAAATTGATGCTGGGGGCTCTTTGTGCTCTTGGCAGCTGAAGAGAGCAGCTGGTGGAATTTTGTAGTCGCAGCAGCTTTTGAAGACATGCGAATCGGAGGTTTTAAGCCTCTGCTTGTTCGTACTGACACAAGAGAAATAACTTTCCAGAAGGACAAATGGGTCTTGCCTCTTGCATTAACAGAGACGCCGTGGCTCGAGTTCTTCCCAGTTCTCCGCTGCTGTTTTTCTCCTTCCCAAACAGATAAAATGAGGAACGCATGAACACTAAAATGTGATCTCAAGCCTGTTCTCAAGCTTCTGGGGGGCTTGGGATGAATTCAGTGCTTTTCACCAAGCTAGGTAACATCTTAAATCGCTGTGGCCGCAACTCTCTGTTAAGGTTTTAAGCGAACCACCTTTTCCCTCCGAGCATGCGTGCAGCTCTTGCATCCCGAAAGGCTCTGGCGCCAACGGATCCAGGCTCGTGAATTCGCCCAGCGCAGGCATCTGCCCGTGGAGCTGCTGTTCAAGACCCCCCGAGCGATGCGGCAGCGTCAGGATCCTCCATCCTGGTGATGCCGGGAACACCCTGCTTGAGCTGCACTGAAACATGCTCCTTCACCACGTCCTCTGAACACCCATGGCACTCTGGTATCTTCTCCAGCCAAGCGGCGTGAGGTTGTGACTTGTGAAATTGGAGAGGGGGAAAAAAAAAAAAGAACAAGTGGTGGGAGAGGTTAGTCTTCATCTGATGATCTTTTTTTATTATTTTTTTCCCCCCGGACACCACATCCTTCTGGTGTGATTCTAGGAAAGCTTCCAAGTGCCAATTAGCAGTCCAATGGTGGTGCAGAAGATATTTTGATCCATGAATATTCTGAAAGAGAATAAATACGAGGAAAATTAGTGCAAATGGGAAGTAAGCAATCTTGTTGTAAACCATGATAAATGATTAACATTCCCAACTGTGGTTTTTTTTACCCACCCTCCCTACTTGTAAAAGGCATTTGAATAAAAATAAGACCTTCTCAGCTGCGAGACATCATTGGGCTCCATTGGATGGAGTTGGCAGAGGCGTAGCCATGGTGGCTCGACTCTTATCACCCGTAGGTGCCTGCTGCTCTCCGCCGTCTCGCCCTCGCTGCCCAGTTCGTGGTCTGGCACCTTCCCAGCAAACGCCAATGGGGTGGACTGTGCGTGGCGGAGGCTCGCAGCTGCTCGGGTGCTTGGCATGGTGGACTGCCATTGATTTGCGATGCCAGGCAAACCTCCCAAATTTGTCCGTGAGATTCGCCAGCTCATCAGGCCAATTCGAGGGTGTTTCCTTTGAGCAAAAGCTGAAGGGAAGAAAAGAGAGGAGTGAAATACACACGCTGACATCAAAGCCTTGCTTTTCTGTGCCGGAGAGGGCTCGGACACTGTTCCTCCTCGCAGCGAGCGAGCTGGAGAGCGCACGCTACCTCATGGGACCCACCAATTAGTGCTGCTTTCGTTTAGGAAATGGCATCACTCTCGTTCAGCTGGAAGACGGTGGAAGAGGCAGAGGCTTTAGGCAGCAGAGTTATGATCCTCACCCTTAGGTGAGGCTCTGATGCCCAGGTGAGGAGCTCCTCAGCTCATCCTCACACAGAGGGTCCAGATCGCACCTGGAGTCCCCTGGCCAGGCTTCAGGGGTCATGTATCTTAACAAGGGGTCTTAAAACCAGCAAAACCCACAGGAGCTGGGGCTGCAGGTCGCCGATCCTGGCCATGAGGGGCTTGGTTACTGCAGTGCCAGCGTGTGCCGGCAGTCCCCGTCGATGGGCGCTTCACCGGCATGCTCTGTGCCCACACCCCAGGGCAAGAACATGTTTTTAGGGGCTCTTGAGAAAGCTGGGTGAACATGCTGAGGGGATGCGCAGTGGGAGGGAGGCACGCTGGAAGCATGGCGTGGCGAAGGGCTGCTACCCTGACGGGGGGAAATTCCCCTGGCTGGGAGGGCTGGTTCTTCCTGCCGGGATGGCTGGCGGGTTTTCTGCTGGCTCTTGCCTGCCCTTTCCCTCTCCTTCCTTCCCCATCTCTTGATCCCCAGCCACCCTGAGGGGCACTTGACTGGCTGCTTTGTTTCAAATGTTGCTGCCTCATTGGTTCCCAGCTCAACTCTCCTCTATTCTTGCTCCGCTTCTTGCAAGCTTTGTCTTTAACCCCTCCAAGCCTCGCAGCGGCCACCCTGCCATCTCCTCTCCCAGCTATTCCTCCCTCCGCGCTCTCTCGACGGTTTACCAGCCTCGCAGCATGGGTGAGAGTTCAACGGCAGCGGTGCTCCCAGTCCTGGAAAATGGTAATAACGTCTGTTAAATCGCGGGGCCGTAGCGCTGGCATTAGTCACTGTGTTGGGTGCGCGGAGACAGCGGTAAGCTGTTATTTCGGTCGCTGACTTCAGAGTGGGACTCACCACTGCGGGAAGCGAGCAGGACGAGCTTTGCTCGGCGAGCAGCTTTGCCTCCCTGGACCCCTTTTGGGGTACGCTGGGGTTAACCGCGCTGCTCTCCCCTGTCCCAATCCATCCCCGGCATCCAACCGCTGGAGGATGAAGGAGAGGAAAGTCCGGCCGTCCCAGTGTGAGCCCGGAGCCCATGGGAGCCCAGCGGCAGGAGTGTCTGCCTGTGAAACTGGTTCTGGAGGGCGATAAGAGCAGGTTGGGAAGTACATGAAGCTGGGAAAGTCAGCACTGCAGCCGGGAGGGGGAGAAAACGCCGGTGGGGAGAGCTGCGTGCCAGGACCAGCGCCTTGGCCAGGTCCTCCGTAGGCAGCAATTGTGTCCCCCGCGGGGCTGGGAGCGGCCGTTGGGGTCCGGGAACCAGGTGGGGAGTCTGAGAGCATGGACCCCGGCTGGCTTGGGGAGCTGATGGCGGATCGCCCCAATCCATAGGTCTCCCCACGTCCTGGCCCGTCCTGCGCTCATCCGCCCATCGCTCACTGGTGCTGGGGGAGGCGCTTTGGAGTTTGCAGCATCAGGATTTGGGAGCTCTGCCGCTGGCCCGGAGCATTGGGCTGGAGCTGCTGGCCCCCAGCGTGAACTGTGACCCCCCCCCAGCCCCCTTTGCCCCACAAGGGGCCACCCGTGCACGGTTTTGGAGGGGTTCCTTGGTCCCCATGCCTCTCTCAGGGCGAGGGCTTGGGGCTATCTTCTCTCCCTCCTCCCCCTCTGGCTTGCAGGAAGCAGGAGGATGGTGAAGGTGAGTAATGCAGAGTCTGGCTGATTTTTATGTTTGGTTTTTTTAATGAGTTTTAACCAGGGTGTTTTGGGAGGGGGGAGCTCTCAGAGGAGGTTTATTCCCTTTCTGAGCCTGAGCCGGGTCGGGCGGCTGTTGGAAACGCGCGGAGCAACAGGGGATCTCTCCATCTTGCTGGCTGAAGCAGGTCTGTTGTTCGTTAGCGGCGCTGCGAGGCGAGGCCGGTGTTTCGGGGGGAAACGGAGTTATTTCTGGCAAGGAGGACGGGAGGGACTCTCATTTTCCTTGCGCATGGGGGTGAGCCTGTTTGCATGGGAAGGAAAAGGGGAAAAATTGAAAACCCAGCAGGCAGGGGAAAACTGAACCCCACATCTGTGCCACACACAGGGTTTGGACTTTAAAAACTGGATATCCCTTTGGCAGGGTGTCCTGCTCGGCCGCAGCTGGCATGCAGGTTAATGGTGTGGAAGGGCTGGTTGCTGGCTAACGCTTCCCAGCTGGTGGCAAGCAAAAGGTTGTTCTTGCCTGGAAACAAGAGGAGGAAATAATGTCACCCGGAGCCAGCTGCCTGCTGTCATGGTGGGAACAAGGCTTTGGGGGTTTGTAAGACCCCCTAAAAACCCTTATGTCTGAGCCTGACCTGGCCTGAGGAGGAGACCTGAATGCCAGAGTCAGTTGTGAATGGATGCGGTGGGTGACAGCGCTGGCACCCGGGGGGTTCCTTTTGCTCTTGGGCATCCCGTGGGCTCCTCTGAACCTCGGAGGAGGCTCTGGGTGAGCTGAGCCGATGCCGGGAGCAGCCAGGACTCCAGAGCCCCCTTTGTGTGGGTTGGTTTGTTTTTTTTTTTTTTCCTCAAGCACCACATAATTCGTCCAGCTTCTGAGCGCCCTCAGCTAAAATTGTGTCTCAAAATCCAAACTTCGCCTGCATCAGGCAGAAAGTCTCTTTGCAGAGCCTGGGGTAGGGAGAGCAGCTCTGAGATGTGAACATGGTGCAGCTGCAGGACAAACAGCCCCTTTCTGCTGCTCCGGGGAGCAGCAGCGGCCGGACCAGATGTTTATTTTGCTGGGCCCGATGTGTTTAAAGAGGAGACGAGTGTGTGAACCACGTACAGCTGCACCAGATATTTATTCTTAGGCATGGGGACAAACGGGATGCTGCTTCTGGATCCTGCCGGGGATCTGTTAAATCTGTTTGCCATTTGTCCACGCTAATGGCAGGACACTCTCCTGCCAATGGACATTCAAATCTATCAGTTTCAGATTTTATGCAAAGGAACAAATTGCCTGCATGCACCTTTGTCATCTCCCCCCCCCCCTTTATTTTTCATTTGAAAGCTGCTATCAAACTCCCCGCCAGCAATAACATAGGTTTCGGGATGTTTGTCAGCAATGGAGAATATTCTGCCGTTTTGTTTACTCAGGGCTGCTAGAAGCATTAGTTAATGGCTGACTAATTAAACAAAGCGGAGATAAAGGGAATCTGACCTGGGCTAGGACAGGGCTGAGGAATGTGCGTAGCTCTGGTGGATATCTAGCCAAGAGGGGGGAACGTGGGGGAGATGTTAACGCGCTCTTAACCCCTTCCTCCTTTTGCAGAGGGCCCCCTCCCACCATCGAGAGCTCCTCCAGGCTTGGCTCAGCCCCCCTGCCCCTTTGCGCTGCCTGTTTTCCCCCAGCCAGCCCCAAAAGGATTATTTTTTGTGAAGCCAAGGTAGATTTGGAGGCTGATTAGCTTAACTAGCAGTGTCCTGAGGCGCTCAGATGCTCCAACGTCCGGTGTGCGGGTTGATGTATATCCTCCAGGTATATTTATTTTCCCTAGACTTCCTTGCAGTTAAACGCAAAGCGAGCAGTTTTTAAACATCCCACTCAAAGTTTAGCGATTATCTCCCAAAACCAGGAGACCCTTTGCCATCCAGAAACGGGACTTCTGTCCATGCAGCAATTCTCCGCAAAGGCTCTTGCATGCGAGGAAGGATCCTGTGCGAAGGAAGGTGGTGTTTGGGAGCAACTGGTGCGGGTAAAAGGGGGTCCAGCCTTGGTTTTCCTTTCGGGCGCAGTCCTGCCATGGGGATGGCGTGAAATGTCTGTTTCTCCCCAAAACAGCAGTAGTCTGCCTGGGCTAGAAGCTACGGGAAGCTGGCATGATGCTTGCTGTGACCATAAAAGGATGAACTGAACAAAAGCGCCCGCCCCGGGGTTACTTTTTAGCCATCGGGGTCTACAAGGTAAAGTTTTCCTGGCTTGGGAACCCCATAAACCTGCTGGCTGCACGTTCACACCTTCGTTTACCCCTAATTAATGTATTTGCCTGTGCACAGTGCGGTTCAGGATTCAACCCAGCCCAAGCTGGTGCTGGGTTGTGCTGCAGACAGCCGGAGAGCGGCTAAGTCAGACCCCCAGGGTGAGCAGGTAAAATGGGGGATTGCAAATATATGGTACTCCCTCCGTTTTTTAAAGGGGGACCAGGACAGAGGTGGAGGCAACCAGGCAGAGAAAAACTTTGCTAATGGATCAAGGATTTATTCAGAAAACCTCAAAGATTGGGAAAGCTGGAGAGGAGGGAGTGCCTTTGCGGATGCCTTGGACGCAGCAGGATGCCGGAGCACCAGAGTTGGGATTTCCTGCGTGGAGAAAGGGATTGTCTTGGGAGCTGTTGAGTTTCGCACCGGACAGCCTGTCAGAAGCAGATTCAGGAGACTAAAATGGAATCACCACCCGAAGGCAGTGAAAGTGGGAAAAATGGATCCACCCCATGGCAGCCCTGGCTCTGCCGCTCTCCCTGTGCCTGCCACAGGATTTCAGCATTGTTCCTGAGTCCCTGTGTGTCCCAGGATTGTCCCCTTCTGCGGGATGGGGACGGTGTGCATAGTGGTGGGGGTGTCACCCAGCTCCCCCAGGATTCAGCCTCTCGACTCGACCAACTTCAGTCCCCTTTCAAATTTTGTCAGCTTGCTTCTAGCCTGGTCCCAGGCACCAGCCACTGTGAAACCAGCCGGTGGGGTTAGGCACTAAAGGTCACGCTCTAATTGCATCCTGCCGGCTGCAGTGTCTCCCCAAAATCCTCCTGGCGAGCTCCTTTTGGGTTTGGGCACTGCAGGATGGCGCTGCTCCTTCTGAAACTGGAGAAACGAGGAAGTTAAATAAACAAACCTTAAATAGTGGCCTAAAATGCCAGGCTTCCTTGGGTTTGTTTTACTCAGCTGCCTCCACGTCCCCCATCCCATGTGGGAGGGGTGTGCTTCCTCCCAGTCGCCTGCTTTTACTAACAAATAAAAACTGGTTTTTCCTCCGCCGACGGGCTTTTGCCAGTGAGACGCAGGGCTGGAGCTGGACATGGTGAGAGGCTTGCACCGCTGTAGCTTGGTAGGCTCATCCCCGTGGCGGCATTCCCCCGGTGCCGGCGCTCTGTGTCCCCGGAGAGGGGATTTTTTGGTACTTTTTTTGATGTTTTAAAGCCCAAGCTGCTTCTCACGTGAAAGCGCCAACCTGCTGGTTTCAGGCAAGTGAAAGGTGAGTTAGGGTAATTTGCAGCTTCATCCTCTTCTCTCCCTGGGGCTTGCACCTAAGGTGAGGAGCATCGGTGTATGGACACCGGGGCTCGCGCTTGAGCAGGAACCTGTTTAAAAGCATCATCTGACCCCCATTAATTACAGCACCTCCTGGACCACGGCTCGCCAAGCGCCAGCAGATCCCTGGCAGCGACTGTGAACCAAGCTCTGTCATCCACCAAGTCCAGAATAAGCTGGTAGTTACGGAGATCAGCTGGTTTTGGCAACCGCCAGCAGACTTAGCAGCTCTCGATGCCGCTGCTGGCGGGCAGGTGCTGATGTTGCCGTCAGTAGCCGGAGTGCTGAGGTGGAAATAGCCAGTGCTACTGGTCTTTCCAGACTGCGGCGAGGGTGTTTCAGCAAGGGGATGCTTGTCTCGCTCACCCCTTGTTCTGCATTCACTGCACTGACCACCGGCACCCCATGTGTATGGGGCTGGACCCGGAGGACGCTCGGCAGGTATTTAATGGGGGGAAAAAATAAATGAGTTTAAGGTCCTTAAGCTGCTTTAGGAGCATTTTGAGTTGCTAATTGTTGTGGTTTAACCCCAGCCAGCAACTAAGCACCACGCAGCCGCTCACTCACTCCCCCCACACCCAGTGGGGTGGGGGAGAAAATCAGGAAAAGAAGTAAAACTTGTGGGTTGAGATAAGAACGGTTTAATAGAACAGCAAAGAAGAAACTAATAATGATAATGATAACACTAATAAAATGACAACAGCAATAATAAAAGGATTGGAATGTACAAATGATGTGCAGTGCAATTGCTCACCGTCCGCCGATCGATGCCCAGTTAGTCCCCGAGTGGTGATTTCCCCCGCCCCCACTCCCCCCAGTTTATATATGAGATGTGACGTCCCATGGTATGACATACCCTGTTGGCCAGTTTGGGTCAGGTGCCCTGGCTGTGTCCTGTGCCAACTTCTTGTGCCCCTCCAGCCTTCTTGCTGGCTGGGCATGAGAAGCTGAAAAATCCTTGACTTTAGACTAAACACTACTTAGCAACAGCTGAAAACATCAGTGTTATCAACATTCTTCTCATACTGAACTCAAAACATAGCACTGTACCAGCTACTAGGAAGACAATTAACTCTATCCCAGCTGAAACCAGGACACTAATCTTTCCCCTCGACTCATGCTGGTGTTTAATAGGGTCCGATAGCTCCAACCTGTTTCTCTCTGGCTCTCATCCTGGTCGGGATATCAGCCGAGCCACGATGCATGAGAGCGAGGGCTCGCTCTCAAGTGCTCTTGCTTTAGCCCTGGGTGTGGTGGTATCCATCTAAAGCTTGATTTCTTTTTTTTCTCTTTACCCCAGCTCAGAAATTTTTTCCTTTCCCCTCCCAGGTCGGGAGGAGCAGGACTGCACCGACTTCCAGCATCTGCTTCACTGCAGAAACTATTGAAACAATTCAAAAAACAACCTGAAATTGTTGATTTAGGGGAGGCTTGCCAGCACTTCGGGCTCCTGCTGGACAGGATCGATCATGTACCTTTGAGCTTGGAAGGATGCGGGCGTTTGGATGGTGTAAACAAGCTTCTATTGTGCCTGGCTGTGGGTGTTTACACCAGGAAAATCGGCATTGGGGTCCACCCTGGGGCCAGGCTTCCTCCAAAGCCACAGCTCTTCATCCTGGGAGACTGAGATGCGTTCAGGGATAGTCTCAAATACACCATGAATGAACAAAACTTGTAAATGAAGAAAACTGGCTGCATTGGGTGGCTTTGTCTTTGCAGCCTGCAAAGGGAAACCGTATAACTTGTCAGGCGAAAACTGGGTTTGAATTTCATGCTGAAAACGTGCTGGCCACGCTGCTAAGTTTAGTTTCAGCAGCCTTGACTTGTATTTTAGGCTCCTCGACCTGTATTTAAGTGCCTGAGTAAACAGTCTGTTGTTCTCGCTCAGGCTGAGCATCTGCATGCCTGGCTTTTTGCAGGTCAGGCTTTTTTTCTTGCCGGTTTATTCAGCTTGTAACTTAAAACGCTGCCTTAAAACCACACTTAAAAGTGGTTTCAAATGACACCCTTTAGGTAAAAGGCTTAAGGAACAGTGTTAGTCACCAACGTCCAGTGAAATGACCTTTTCCTGGGTGTCGCTGGACTGCCCGGGCTTGCATTTGCTACTGACTTGCTTTCCTCGTCGCACCTTGTGGGTTTTGTTTTTTTTTTAAATCTCCTAGCTTTTAATTGCGGGAGGGTTTTTTTTGCTTAGTTTTTAAATTTAAGAGCATTACATCAAAGGGAGGAGGGATGCAGAAAAATGTCTGCGAGACTGGGGCTCCCAAAACTTCCCTTCTCCTGGAAGAAACATAATGCCCGTGCGAGTTACGCTGGGAAGGAAGCAAAGACAAGCGGAAAGAAGCAGGATTATCCCAGAGGGGAGAAGACCCCTGCCTCCTGCCACCCCTTTATGGCTTCAGGAAGACAACCAGAACAGTTGCAGAGAGCAGAAGGACGTCCCCAACCATCTCCATGGGTCGTGTGAGCTGCCGAATCCCTGGCAGCAGTGTTATCTCACCTCCAGGATGGGCGAAAGCCTGGCGGTTGCTGTGGAAGGAAGCAGAGTCCAGCCCCAGCTGGGCTTGGAAATGCCTTTGCGGTGAGGACAGGTGTTAGTAAGTAATCCAAGCCTGTGTTGTCCCATAATTCATGGAGGCGACGGTGCTTCCCAGGGCTGAGCCGGAATGCATGGCCCCCACGGAGGCTCTAAGGAAACTTGCTGCTGCTTTACTGTCCCACCAAAAGCACCCCAGGCCCCTCTGCTACCTCTCGGAGAGGTGCTGCATGCCGCTGGCTTTCCTTTGATGGAGAACTTTGCAGGATCAGTCACCAGGGACCAAAACAGGACCTTGATCTGGAAGACAGTAATTGTAACCAAAGTTGTTCCGCGATGCAGGGGTGCATGTGAACACCACCATCCCCATCTTGGCAACACGTCCCATGTGCTTGAGAAAACACCTTTAATTAGGGAGATTTTGCTCTAGATCCCGGCTAGGCACCCATCCACCTGCCTGCTAGGCTCGGGCAGACCTCTGTGCCGCTCCCTATCCAACTGGTTCCCTGTCACTTCGGGGCAGCTGGTGATGGGGAGCCAGGAGAAGACACTGCAAGGGGTTGCTTTGGGTTTGTCTGTGGCCGGCTAATGAGCCCAGAGCAGTGCAGGGTCAGTGTTTTACCCATAGGTGTCTGTTCAGCTGCTAGTGTTTAACTTCAGTATAATGACAAATACCTGCTGATTCCCTTGTGTGTCTGGGTGGGTGTTTTCTGCCCCAAGGAGGCTGCAATGTGTTGGTTGAAGCCCTTGGGGGGACAGTTGCCAAACTCTGGCTCCAAACCAGCGCAAGAGTAATTGCAGTGCTGCAAAACGCTTGCGAGATCAGCCCTAAATCCCTGGGTGCTGGGACACAGCGTGTCAGGGGAAGCTGCTCGTGGAACTGCTGGAAGGAGAAGAGCCAAAGAAATTGCCCACCCAGGTGGTGACAAAGAAGGACAGCAGGTTGAGGAGCCGAAGCTCATTGCAGGGAATTTTCTCGTGTGCTGTACAGGCGGGCAGCCTGGAGCCCCGAAAAGCTCCCTTGGTTGCCCTGGTTTGCAATCGCTGCCTTCGCATTAAAAAAATAAAGGCAGGAGGGACCTGCAAATGCATCTTCAAACAAGTGGAAAAAATGGGGGATGAGAAGGACCGGTGGGGAATTGCAAACACAGCTGCGAGGTCAGGTGGGCTATAATAACCCCCCTGGACGGGGAGCAGCCTAATGAAGTGTGGGGCTTGCAGTCACTCAAGGTGTTTCCTTTTTGGCACATGTGTGGCAAGTAATTATTTTGCCAGAGAGCAAGGTCAGTTTCTAAAGAAGGGGCTGTTTGTTTTATGGTTTGCTGAGGTCACTGGTGCGCTGCCCACCTCTCCCTCCTCCTCCAGGCTTCATTTTTGTCCCTCTTCTTTGCCCCTCAGGTCTTCTAGCCGGCCTCACCATGTTCAGCAAGAAGAAGAAACGTATCGAGATCTCTGCTCCCTCCAACTTTGAGCACCGCGTCCACACTGGCTATGACCAGCAAGAGCAGAGATTCACAGGGCTGCCGCGGCAATGGCAGGGCATCATTGAGGAGTCGGCCAAGCGCCCCAAGCCACTGGTGGACCCTGTCTGCATCACCACCATCCAACATGGCTCACAGAAGGTAGGCAGCTCTGCTGGCATGGCCTCTGCCCTCTCGGGGAGGGCTGATGATACTGCTTTTGGGGCTAGAAAGCCAGGCTGGGGATAATTTGGGCTCCGTGCCCTCTCCCTGGGGTGCCACGGAGCAGGTAAGGTGGCAGTTTGGTCTCTAACCTGCGCAAGCAGCAGCGGCATCCCCATGGCCGACCGCCTGCCCCTTCCCCACTCGGTGTGGGGCTGTGCGGGACGGGGACCACCCAGCTGCTGCCCATACGGTGTGAAAACCTCTCCCGCATCCTCCCAGCAGCTGGAAAAAACCCACCCTACAGGAAAACGCCAGGGAAAAACAGTGTCTGTTCCTTCCCATCTCATCCCCTCCCCGTATCTGTTTCCCCAAGCTGCCATTATGTCGTTTTTTTAAAGTCTGGCTTGTCTGCTCCCCTTGGTCGAGGACACCCACGCCACCCCCGTGCCCCAGCTCTGCCGTTCCTCCACCTTCACCCTAATTAAAGTCCCCGGCACTGGCTACGGTGTGACCAGCATGCCCAGAGCTGGCGTTCCTGCGCAGCCAGTGGCTTCGCTCGCTCGGCTGGTTTGCCCCGGACAATGGGGCAGCTCCAGCAGCTGTGAGTAACGCTGGCTGCAGCCCTTCTGAGCGAAGCCAGCTGGGCAATTCTGCTGACCCAAAAAGATGCCAAAACCGGTGGGGCCCCTTGGCACTGCCGAGCCCCATGGCTCGTGGTTGGGAGCCACTGCATCCCATGCAGCTGGGGTTTGTTGTGGAGGTACAGGCTCAGCTCACCTGTCAAGGAAATAACCTGCTCCCCAAGGCGGTGGGAGGAGGAGGAGGAGGAGGAAGAGGAGGGGGATATAAATAGCCAAGGATGGCGTGCTGTGCTTGCTCACCCTGTGTGGAGGTGCTTGCTGCAGGGGAAGGCATCCTACTCTTTGGAGGAAGGCGAGAGGCCTAGGGGATGGGGATGGGGTGGCTGCCACTATCCCCTCACCTCTTGCTGCATGGTCGTGCCCTCCAAGGCTCAAGTCCATGAGGGTGCAGATCCCTCCCCGAGAGCTGGGAAACAGGGCATGTCCCTCCCCACTCCAGCCAGTCTGATACTGGGAGCCGGGGGAACCATCCCTGCACAGCCCACAGCTCCCCAGTTCAGGTGTCCCGCCTGGCTGGGACCTGCCTCCCAGCATCAGGCTTCATTTTTACCTGCTCTACTCTTCCCCTTTGCTCCAAGGCGGCATTCGGGACAGGCTCATTAACCTTTGGCTAAACGAACCACGTCTGCCCTCACCTCATGCATCTCCTCTCCCTCCTCCATGGGCCGATGACACTGAGGGGAGGAGGACCAGCGCCTGCCCCAGAGCTTTGCTGGGGCTGGACCCCAGCCAGGAACAAAACCTGCTGCCTCTGCACAGTTACTAATAACGGTGTTTTGGGGGCAGACGGAGCCCCCCGGGCACAAGCCAGGGGATGAGGTGCTGCCAGCAGCCTCCCAGACCCTTCCCCATGAGCCCCCTGAGCGGGGCTGGGTCTGGCCAAAGGCTTCTCGGGTGCGTGCTGCCTCTTGGGGCACTTGGCCCATCCAGGAGGAGAGGCACAAGGCTGGCTCCGGCTCCCCGAGGGAGAGCCCTGTTATGTTGGTACCTAGAAACCTCCCAGTGGGGCCCAGGGCTGCTGGGGAAAGGCAGAGCCCCCTCCCCTCTCCCCCAGCCTCCAGCATCCTCCTCCATGAGGCTGCACGGCCCCGCCGGGCTCAGCCACCTCCCGGCACTTGACTGGACCGAGGTGGCATTGGCGCCAGCCCCTGGAGACCTCGTCCCCTCCCCTCCCCACATCCCCTCTGTGTGAGCCGTGTCCCCGTCACTACCAGGCATTTCATTTTCATTTTTTTTTATTTTCTTCCCTTTTTTTTTCTTTTTCTTTTGTTCTGTTTGTGCTTTGTGTTCCTGTCCGCCTCCCGTCCCACGTCCTGCTCAAAGACCATCGTGCGGGGCAGCAAAGCCGCCAAGGACGGCTCCCTGACCTGGCTGCTGGACGAGTTTGAGAACATGTCTGTGTCCCGTTCCAATTCTCTGCGCAGGGACAGCCCCCCCTTCCTGCCCCGCCGCGACCAGCTCTACCAGGAGAACGGCCTCTCCGAGGGCCCGGCCACTGCCCGGCCGCACGAGGATGCCGGCAGGAGCAAGGAGAAAAGCCGTCGCGGGGCCAGGAGCGAGCTAGAGCAGGGCAAGGAGAGACCCCGGGAGAGGGAGGACCAGCATGCCCACCACCACCAGCAGCCCCGCGGGCAGGAACCCGGCCCCAAACCTGCTCCCCCTGCCGGCGGCCGCCTGCCCCCTCCCGAGTACCCCAAAACCCCGGCCGAGCGGGATGGCTGGCGGGACTACCCTGCCGACAGGGACTACAGCGAGCCAGCTGACCGGGTGGTGTGGCGGGAGCGCCCCGAGCCCTCCGACAAGCGCCCCAAATCCACCTACGCCGGCGAGACCAGCCCACAATCTCCCCGGGACAAACGCCCGCTCTCCGGGCCCAATATCCGGACTCCCAACATCCCCGTCTCTGAAGGGGTGATGAAGACTGCTCAGCAGATGGGACGGCCTTTTAATACCTACCCGAGGGCTGAGACCAACCCCGGCAGGGGCGCAGGTTCACAGGTAAAGGTTCCCCCCCGATCCCCTCTGCTCTGACCAGATCCGCTTGGCAGCAACCTCTCCTTCCCTGGCTGCGCAGCCCAGGGGAGCTTTTCCTTGCTCTGCCTCTCCTCCACCTCCTAGAAAAGCAGCCTCTCTCCTCCATTTCCTAAGCAAGTGCCAGCTAACGGGCTCCTGCGCTCCAATTAAGACCGGTAAGACCGGCACATGCCGAAGACCACCGGCCCTGCGGGCGCTCCGTGCTTTCCTTGCAGCACTGGCCCCATCCTTGTCTCCGAAGTGGCCACTGGCTCTTCCGCGGTCTCCTCTTCCCCCTTCCTCGGTCCTTCCAAGCCTGTCTAGCACAAACCTTTCCTTCGGCAGCACCCGGCCCCGCTAACGCCTCTGCCACTCGCTTGGTTGGAGGCTGCAGGGTCGGCACCCAGCATTTTGGGGACAGCGGCAAAATCCTGGCTCCAGCCGTGTGCTCCCCTGGGCTTTTGGTGGCTGATGTCCCTCTCCTCCCATCTCCTTGCAGGCAGAGCACCAGCCAGGACGACTGCAAGAGGTGGCATCCAACGGGCTGGTGAGCGGCAGTGCTGGCTCCTCCCAAGCCCACCCCCCCGGTCCACCGTGCTCCAAAAACCCCGAGCCGCCCCATCCCGGCCTCACCCCGCACGCCTTGGATCCCCACCTTGCTCGCCAGCTGCCCACCGGCCCCCCACTGCCCCCGGCGGGGCCACAGCAGCCCCGCTCGCCCCAACGTGAGCCCCAGCGCGTCTCCCACGAGCAATTTCGGGCGGCCCTGCAGATGGTGGTGGATCCCGG
Source organism: Harpia harpyja (assembly GCF_026419915.1). Lineage (NCBI taxonomy): Eukaryota > Metazoa > Chordata > Aves > Accipitriformes > Accipitridae > Harpia > Harpia harpyja. The sequence goes on from NW_026293183.1 coordinate 379,963, forward strand.
AGACCCCCGCACCTACCTGGACAACTTCATCAAGATCGGTGAGGGCTCCACCGGCATCGTCTGCATCGCCACTGTCAAGAGCACCGGCAAGCTGGTGGCTGTGAAGAAGATGGACCTGCGCAAGCAGCAGCGGCGCGAGCTGCTCTTTAACGAGGTGAGGCAGAGCAGGGACCTCCCTCAGGGACCCGCTTTCGGGTGTTGCACGCCGTGGGGAGGCTCAATCGCAATCTCCCCTCGGCAGGTGGTGATCATGCGGGACTACCAGCACGAGAATGTGGTGGAGATGTACAACAGCTACCTGGTGGGCGACGAGCTCTGGGTGGTGATGGAGTTCCTGGAGGGCGGCGCCTTGACCGACATCGTCACGCACACCAGGTACGTCCCGGGGACCCCCGCATGTGTGTCCCCTTCACCAGCTTGGCACCGGGGTCATCTGCCACTCTGGCACACTTGGCTCTCGCTTCCCACCCTCTCCGTCGGCTCGTAGGATGAACGAGGAGCAGATCGCGGCTGTCTGCTTGGCTGTCCTGAAGGCCCTCTCCATCCTCCACGCGCAGGGCGTCATCCACCGTGACATCAAGAGCGACTCCATCCTCCTCACACACGACGGCAGGGTAAGCGCCGTGGCGGGGCATGGCGGTGGTGGGTACAGAGCCTCCCGGCCAGCCGAAAAGCGGTGGCGGCCCTTCTCACCCGGCCCCCTTCCCCGGCTTTTTAGGTGAAACTCTCCGATTTTGGGTTTTGCGCCCAAGTGAACAAGGAGGTGCCGCGACGGAAGTCGCTGGTGGGGACCCCATACTGGATGGCGCCGGAGCTCATCTCCCGCCTGCCCTATGGCCCGGAGGTGAGCGTGCCGCGGGTTTGGGGGGCGCAGGGCGGGTTTGGGGGCGTAGGATGGCCTCACCCCTGAATTAACCCCTGGCTTTACTGTGTCCCCCCCACCCTGCAGGTGGATATCTGGTCTCTGGGCGTGATGGTTATCGAGATGGTCGACGGGGAGCCGCCCTATTTTAACGAGCCGCCGTTAAAGGCCATGAAGATGATCCGAGACAATCTGCCCCCCAAGCTTAAAAACGTGCACAAGGTAAAGGGGGGGGGGGGCGACAGGGCATCCTGGGGAGGGGGAAAACCCTCCGGGGGCTCCCTGAGGTCCCCTGGGACGTGTCTACCCGCCCCGGGACGTCGCTGACGGCCGCCCTGCTCCCTCCCCGCAGGTTTCACCCTCCCTCAAAGGCTTCCTCGACCGCATGCTGGTGCGGGACCCGGTGCAGCGGGCCACTGCCAACGAACTCTTGAAGCACCCCTTCCTGGGCAAAGCGGGGCCCCCCCTCCTGCATCGTCCCCCTCATGCGCCAAAACCGCATGCGGTGAGGAGCCGGCAATGCCGGTGGCCACCCCGGCACCCTCCTCGCCCTCACTGTCACCTCATAACTGGATTCGTGACTGTGCCACTACTGTTGGGGCGCTGGCAGGGTCATGGACCCCCCGCACCGTACTACTGAGCCAGGGAGCGGCCAGAGAGGGGGGCCGGCTCGGTTTTGACGACTTCACCGATGCTCCGCGCAGGGCTAATGGCGAGGCCACGTGGTGACACCGTCCTGGTGTGTCCCCCCTGCTTCCCAGCAGAGATTTGGGGCTGGGGGCTTATCCCACCCTGGACCTGGTATCGCCCCCACCCTGGGGAGCGGTTTGGGACATCTCCCCCCTTTCTTTTTCCTTTAAATCCCCTTTTTTTAATCCCTATCTGGCCCCAGGGTTGGGCCACCACCTGCATCTCCGGGGGACACACACGTGTCCCCAACATTACGGCCCCATGGCCACACTACTGATTTGGGGTCCTTACCACCCCCCCCACCCCCTCCAAACACGTTTTTTGTTCTTCCCCCCCCCCCCCCCCCGTTTTGTTTTTTAACAAAACTATTTATATTGTCATTTTGTAACGTCGCGGTATGGGGGGGCCCCGGGGCTGGCATGGGGACCCCTGGAGATTACACGTGTCCTTTTGGAGACAGCTGTGTCCCATGTGGTTTTTTTGGGGGGGCTGTGCATGCAGGCACAGATAGTGTGTGCATGTAGGGTCACACATGTGCATGCCCACGTACACGTGATACGTGTGCACGTGAGAACGTGTGCACGTCTGCCCACAACGTGTGACCCACCGCGGGCTGAGCATGTGGGAACCCCCCCGGTACCCTTTCCCAGGTCCCTGCTTGGGGGAGGAGGGGAGGGTCACAGGGTGATGGTTTGTGGGGACCCCCCTTCCTGCCCAAAGATACCCAGGGGGCCACTGCCTGCTGCCCCACCACCCCACTTCCCCCCCCCAATAAAAGCACCCATGAGGCAGGAGCTGCTGCAGCCTCCAGGCTTTATTGGCTGCGCTCGGAGCTGTGCGAGGTTGGGGGGGGGGGGACGGAGGCAGGGGGTGGCACTGCCACATCAACATGTCAGCCCCACATCTGTCAGCCTTGACCCATGTGGACTCACGGTGACCTGTGTGGACTCACATTGACTTGTCTTGGCCCGCGTTGACTCGATTTGACTTGTGTTGGCTTGTCTCGGCCCACGTTGGCTTGTCTTGGCCCCTGTTGACTCACATTGACTTTTCTTGGCCCATGTTGACTCATGTTGACTTGTCTTGGCCTGTGTTGACTCACATTGGCCTGCGTTGACTCGTGCTGACTCATGTTGACTGGTGTTGACCTGCGCTGCCCCGTGCCGCCTGCCTCAGCGGCACTGGCAGTAGAAGCCCCTGATGGTGTTGTTCCAGTTGCCGAAGAGCCCCCGCCGCACCTCCTGCAACCGTGGCACCGTGCTGGCCCCGAAACTCCGGCTCTTCCCCTTCTTGCTGGCCCGAGACCAGACAGTCAGCTCGCAGCGGGTGCCCACCACCAAGGAGGAGACGGCGGTGACCCAGCCGGGGGGGGCATGTAGGGGACGTCGGAGCCAGGGTACAACCACGAGGGCGGACTCCCGCAGCACTGGTCATAGTAGGGGCTGTTGTCGGTGTAGAGCTGGGCGCAGATGTGGGTGCCGTTGGCCGTCCCGCAGGTTGGAGGGGGCCGGGCACTGCGCCTCGGCCCCCTGCCAGCACCGCCGCTGCCAGCACCACCAGCACTGCTGCCACCTGTCACCCCACCCCCCTGCTGCCCCCAGCACTGCCTGGATATACCTGAGCCCAAGGACAGGGTGAGGGGGGGAGACCCAGGTGTCGGGCCCCCCCCCAAGGTGTGCAGCCCCCACTCCCTGGGAAGGGACCCAGGTGTCTGGGGCCACCCCCCACCCCAGCCTCCCCCCAGCATCTCCACCCCCGTGGGAGGGGACCCAGATGTTCGGGACCTCCACCCCCACCCCCCCTGGGAGGGGACCCAGGTATCCTTCCCCCCCCCCGCCATGGCCTCGGCCGTGGCCTTGGGGAAACTGAGGCACGGGGGAGGGGGGGCCAGGCCAGGCTGGGGACCCAGGTGTCCTGTATGCCAAATGAGGGGAGGGTAATTAGCAGATGCCCGGGGGGAGTGATGGGGGGTGCAAGTTCCCGCCCCTGATTTGCATATTAATGACCCAAGGCCACGCCCTTGCCATGGCGGGTCTCCCAGCAACTGCATCCCCCCATATCCCGGCAAACGGTATCCCAGCAACCGCGGGGGGTAATTAACCCATCCCTCATTAGCATAGTCGCCCCCCCCCGCCCCCCTCAGCCAATGGCCACAGCGCCCACCTCGTTAGCTCGCTCATTAGCATACTAATGAACTCATTTGCATACAGGGACCTGCCTCTTGGGGGGGGGACACACGGGCGGGAGATTCTCGAGAGTCTCGTATGAGCTGGGGCTCCCTGGACCCCCCCCAAACTGAGCGGGACCCCCCCCGGGCTCCCCCCAAAGGGGGACTCCGCAGACAGTGGGGCCCCCCGGCCCCCCCCCCCCAGACAGAGCGGCTTCCCCTCCTCTTTACACACAAAAAGTTTAATCGCCCCGGGCGGGGGGGGGCACAGGTTTTTAATGTAAAAACTTGTGTTAAACACTGCAGCGGGCCGGGGGGGCCCGGGGGGACGGCTGGTGGGGGGTGTGGGCAAGCGGGGGGGGTCAGATGGGGGGGGTGATGGGGCAAATAGGGGGGTGATGGGACAGCGGGGGGGGGTTAAAGGGGCAAATGGGGCTGGGGGGGTGACAGGGGGGGCAAGGGGTAAATGGGGGGGGCCGGGGGGGCCGACCCCCGCGGGGTTATCCAGACCAGCCAGATAGGAGGCCCCGGGCCGAGGCGGGGGGGGGACGACACACAAGGGACAACGAGGGGGGGGAGGCGGGGGGGGGACCCAGGCATCCGGTCCCCCCCCCCGGTAGGGTTGGGGGGGGCTGCGGTTCTCGTGTCATCTGTGCAGACGTGTCAGTGGCGTGTGCGGGGCCCCCCCTGCCGCCGGCCCGGCCAAAGGCACCGCGGCGGGGGGCAGGCCGGGGGGCGCACATGCATGTCGGGGCATGCACAAGTCCCCCGGGTGCACATCCCCCCATCGGGGTGCTCATGCGTGTCCGAGTGCCCACGCATGTCCCGCGGGTGCCCATGGGGGCAAGTAGGTACTGGGTTGCATATGGGTGCCCCCGGGGGGGGGCACATGGATACCGATGGGGGGGGGCACGTGGGTGCACACGGAGACCTCGAGGAGCACCTAGGGGTGCGTGCAGGCACCTGATGGCACCCACAAGCACCTGGAGCAGGGGGAGGGGCCCACAGGCAACCAGCCATGGCTGTGTACAGGCACCCAGGAGCACCCAAGGGTGCGTTTGGTCACCCAGGAGCACCCAAGGGTGTACTGGAGCACCCAAGGCTGTCTTCAAGAACCCAGAAGCACCCAAGGCTGCATTCAGGCACTCAAGGGTGCATTCAGGCACCCAGGGGTGCACGTGAGCACCCAGGAGCGTACAGGGATGCCAAGGACCCCAGTGCTGCCCGGGGGGGGCTGCCTCCAAGCACCCTAGGGTGCTGCTTGCCCCCTGCCCCCCCCTAAGACGGTGCTCTCGAGCATCCAGTGGGTGCTGCCGAAGGAGGGGCGCAGGGTGGGGGCTGTGTCAGGCAGGTCGAGGGTGCCGGCAGCGAGCCGTGGCGCCGAGTCCGTGCACGCCGCGGGTTAGCTGTGGCTGGGGAAGAGCCCCCCGTGCCCCCCCCACCGGCAGCACCCATGGGTGCCGGGGGGGCGGGAGGGTGGGGGGCAGCGGAGGCGGCGGCTCCGGCTCAGGGGGTCTGTGGGTGCCGTTGGTCTGGGAGCAGACGCTGGCGACGGCGGCGGGGGGGCGGCGGGCAGCCGCCGCCTTGTAGCGGGCGGTGAGGATGAGGATGAAGACGAGGGACAGAGGCGGCGATGGCGGTGCCGATGATGATGATGACGGTGCCCCCCCAAAAAATGGGGTCGGGGGGAGGGTGGCGCAGCCGGGAGCCCTGCTGGCCGTGGTGAAGTGGACGCAGCCGAAGGGGGCGGGCGGTGGGCAGTGCCGTCGCCCCCCTCAGTGTAGAGCGCCGAGATGCAGAGGTCATACTCGCGCCCCGCCGCCAGGTCCCCGCAGCACGAAGCTCCGGCTGGAGGGGGGCAGCAGCCTGGGGGGGGGGGGGCACGGAGGGGGGTTGGGGGGGGCACGGCACGGCAAGGCCACCTGGTGCCGTGCAACGCCACTTGGGCCCTCGTGCAATGCCACCTGGTGCCACACGATGCCACGCGACGGCGTGCAGTGTCACGTGGTGCTGTGCAATGCCCACCGGGCTCCGTGCAAAGCCACGCTGGGCCGTGAGGTACCATGCAGTCCCATGCCATGCCCCACGGCACCATGCTATGCCAGGCAACGTCCCAGGCTGCCACACAAGGCCGTGCAGTGCCACCCCAGCCCCCTGCAACATCTCTGTGCCCCCCCTGCAGCCCCCCAGGATGCCCCTGAGCCCCCCCAACCCCCCCCCGCGGGCACCCACCTGTAGACGAGGGAGTCATCGAGGGAGCTGTTGTACTGGATCTGGAACATGCGGATGCTGGGGACGTGGCGCTGGGGCAGCCAGCGGATGCGCGCTGAGGAGGCCGTCAGCTCGGCTGCCACGATGCGCCGCTCGCCCCGCCACCCGTGACTCGTTGCCCGCTGGCCGTGAGCCATGTCAGAAGGACCCGGGCCCCGGCTTCGGCGTCCCCGTCCCCCATCCCGCTGAGGGACGGGCAGTGGCAGGATGGCCACCTGCACCCGGGGCGGCCGCCTCGCCAGCGGCGTTGGAGGCGACGCAGGTGAAGGCGCCGTGGTCACGGAGCGTGGCCACCGCCCAGCTCCAAGGAGCCATCGGGCCAGACGGCGCGGCGACCCGTTCTGCACCAACCGCGACCGTCGGGACCCAACCAGTGCAGCAACCGGCGGTGGGTCACCGGCGGCGGCGCAACCCAACCGTAAGGGTTGACCTTCCAACACGGCGGCAGGGTCGGCGGCCCGCCTCCGGTGATGGGCCGGCGCCCGGCACGCCAGCTCCTCCTCCGGCACTGCCCACAGCAAGCGGCCAGCGAGTGGTGGTGGCGAGGCGCAGCTCTCCAACCGACCCGGCTGCGCACAAACGGCGCAAACCACAGCAGCTCGCAGTTTGCAATGCAAAGGGTTCCCCCCCCGCCGCCAAACTGGGTCCCGGCGGTCCCGGCACTGGCGGTAATGCCCGTAAAGCGGTTGAGTCGGTGAGGTCCAACCGCGCCAAGCGGGGTAACCGCCCGCCACCGCCCCGGCGGGGACCCCGCTCCAAGAGGTTGTGATCCAAGGTGAGGGTGGCCAAAACTGGCCATGCCGGCCACTGCCTCCCACGGCAAGGCCGCAAATTTGTTATGGGAGAGGTCGAGATCCTCCACCGTGGCGGCGAAGGCGGCGAAGGCAGCAGGTTCGATGGCGGCCAGTTGGTTGTTGGCCAAGATGAGGTGGCGGAGGCTGGCCAAGCCCCGCAGCTGCGCCCCCGCTCAGCGCCGGCAGCCGGTTGCCGTCCAGGTGGGAGGGCGCGGAGGGCACAGAGATCGGCGAAGGCGCCGGGTGCCAACCGGCGCAGCCCGTTGCGGGAGAGGGTGAGGTGGACCAGGCTGCTCATGTTGGCGAAGTCGGCGCGTCCCACGGCGCCGATGAAGTTGTCGGCAAGACGCAGCTCCACGGCGGCGCGGTCCAGGGTGGTGTGGCACGGCCAGGAGGCCGGTGCGGGGCGGCAGAGGAGGTGGGGTTGGGGGCGGCCGCGGGGCAGAGACAGCGGGGGGGGCAGCGGTGGGACCCCGCCACCGCCCCCAGCATCACCAGGGGGACCAGCAGCTTTGCCATCCCTCCGCCGGCCCCGGCGGCGCCTTGCGGGCGAGGGGGGGGACAGGGTCAGGCCGCGGGGCAGGATCAGGCCCAAGGGGGGGGCAGGGGCC